>NC_056743.1:1343381932-1343657985 GCF_019279795.1 Protopterus annectens | reverse complement strand
CTTAGTGGAACTGTCAGATCCGAGACCCTCTACAGGTTCTATGGCTCCAACCATGGCTCGGACATCCTCAGCTCCATCAGAGCTGGAGGAGTCTATGAGCTGACACTCTCCAGTCAGGTCCGGAGGGAGGAGGGGCAAGTTGGATCGGACAGCTGTCGGATTTGTCTTTGCGCCCCAGGGCTTCGGCTCCTACATCAGCCTTGGGTCAATCGTCTTTGGTTTGGGGGGGGGGGTCCTTCGGCTTCTTTAGATCCAGGGATATCCTTTGATCAGGGACCAGGGGGCTTTTGAGGTAATGAGGGTGCTGTCTCCATAGACAGGTCATCAGTCCACTCTGGATATTCCTTCCTCTAAAGCTTTGGTGCCTGCCTCTATACGCTTGCATCCACAGGGACGCAGGGATCCGAGGCCCCAGGATGCCCCACAGGGCATCCCCTACTCTTCTAAAATCTCCTTGGAGTACCCTTCTGAAGAGTTGCCTAGGAAGAGACTGTGCAGGAGGAAGCACTTAGACTCATCAGAGGAGTGCATCACTTCTGATACGTACCTGGATGAAGCTGAGGGGTCCCCATGGTCACCTCCTGATTGTTTCCTTTTGAGACATCTCAGAAATGCTAAAATAGAGAGGTGGCTGGAAGCCCACAAACTTCTCAGTGGAGGAGTCCATATACCTGAAGCCTTTTGGATTTCACCCTTCCACCTCTTGGGTGTCTTCGCCTTTCGATGAGCTCATGAACCTGGCTTCTCGAAAGATGTGGGAGTCTCCAGATTCCATGGAACCAGTTCCTAGAAGGCCAGACAAATTTATTACATACCCCCCCTCTGACAAGGCTTTTCTAACCAAGGGAGTCCCAGTAGATGCTATGGTTGTAGCGGCAGCCACTAAGAAGGAACTCTGAGACATCATCTTCTGTCCATCCCCACAAACAAGGAGTATTGGACTATGGATAGGTATAGAAAGCACAATTTTTCTTCAGCAGCTTTTTCCCTTAGATCGGTCAACTACCTTTCTCATTTTAAGAGACTGCAGAGAGATCTTCTGGAAGAACTAGAAGATACCCCCAAGGTTCAGTAGGTGAAGGGGTTGCCGACAAAGTAGCTTTTCAGCGCAGCACCTTCAGCTCAGTTAATTCATCCATGAGACTCCTCTCATATGCAGCTGATGGAGCGAGTAGTGCAGTAGGTTCTGGAATTTCCCTAAGGAGACATTCTTGGATGCACTTATGTGACTTCACAGAACCCTTTAAGTCTTCCTTTGTAAACACCCCATTTGAATGCTCATGTTTGTTCAGGACTAAAGTAAAGGACACGCTGACCATGTGTGAACAGGAAGGAAAGACTCTGTCTGCCGTAGGAGTCCGTTTTTCCATGCCTACTACACCTTATCACAAAGGTCAGTCCGGTAGTGGCAAAATGTGGATCCGGAAATCACAGAGATCTTTTCAGGATACACATGGTGAAACTTCTCCCATAGGCAGAGGGGGAAGTAATAATGGAAGACTGTGACCTCGCAGAAGAGGGGGGGTCCACAATCAGGGTGACAGAGAATCTTTCTTTGGTAGGCATTTTCAGCGCTCTTGAATGGAGTCCCAACTGTTCAGCTCTGGAGGTAGTCGGGGGTCGCTTATTGTTGTACCCAGAAGCCTGGCAATAAGTGACAAAAGACAAATGTGTACAAAGCATCATATCCAGAGGTTACACCATTCTTTTTTCCTTTCCCCTCTCAAGGATAAAAAGAAAGTTCCAGATGTTCCAGCCAGTCAAAAGGATTAGGCAAATCTAGAAATTCAAAAGCTGCTAGACAAGAGAGTCCTCCAAGAAGTCCCCACAGACCAAGTAGGCTCTGGAACTTACTCAAAATTCTTTTTAGTTCCAAAGAAAACAGGGTACTGGAGACCAGTTCTGGATCTCAGCATTCTAAACATATCAGTAAAAAAGACCAAGTTCTGGATGGTGACTCTGCAGTCGATACTCCCATTCCTGGGAAGAGACTATTGGATATGCTCTATAGATCTCCAGTATGCACTACTACATAAAAATGGACAGGTGATCCAGGAGACACCTGCACTTTTGGCTGAGAACTAGACACTACCAATTTTTAGCTTTGCCCTTTGGCTTCACTACAGCCCCCAGAGAGTTTGCCAAATGTATGGCAGTAGTAGCGTCTCACTTGAGATGTGTAGGATTCTGGGTATTTCCATACTTAGACGACTGACTCTTAATCGCCACAACCTGGCATCTGCTAATAAAAGCAAGGGATACAACAGTGCAACTCTGCTCCCACCTAGGGATTACAATAAACTATGAAAAATCTGCCTTTGTGCTTTCTCAGCATGTGGTATTCATAGGGGCAGAATTAGACTCAACACAAATGACAACGAGACTTCCACCAGAAAGGATCCAAGTTCTAAGACATCAGGTGACATATCTTTTAAGAAGAAAGAAGGCCTAAGCAAAGATGGTCCTAAAAGCCCTGAAGTCATGGCAGCAGCGATAGATGTTGTATTCCAGTGTTGCAGTATTCTCCATGTGCATTTACCCTTCTTCCTCTCCAGTTCTACTGGCCAGTTTCCAAAGATTTTCAGTCCCTCTAGGTGCGTCTGACGTCTGATGTGGCAACAGGAACATGGGCCATAAAAGTGACATCTGCACACATCATCCCTCTGAACTTTTCAGCCACCAGTCATACGCCAGGTGCTTCTGCTTCTCACGGACATCAGATCGAAAAAGACTCTAAGTACCCTATTGGGGATTCTTTCAGTCCTACTTTGATGTTTGTTAGTCTGTTAATGTCGTCCGGTAAGGGCAATTGCAAGTGCGGTCGGCAGATTCCCCACAAAGACACGCATGACCAGTGTTTCTTTTGTCTAGGCAGGGAACACAACCATGAGAACTGTGCCATTTGCTGTTCATTTGTCCCAAAGACCTTACGCCGCCGTTTGCAGGCCCGAAACCTGTACTTAGAGAATCAGTGCCTCGAACAGCATTAGGGATGGAGGCCACACCTGATGCCACGTCCAAACTACCTAGGAAGAAGGCCAAGTCCTCGTGGCCTACTTCTTCCCCTGTGCCTCTGTCTGCCATACCTCAGTCTGTTGCCGAGTTTAGCTTGACTGAGGATCTGGCATCGGCCAATACAGATGTAGCGGATACTTCTGAGGAAGCCACAAAATCTCGACCGGACGACACGTCCACAGGGAATTTACTGGCGCCTTCTCTAGACACCGGTGGGGGACCAGCTTTTGGTCAGAGTTCACCAGACTCCACCCCCACTCAACCAATCAGTGACCCTAGGCCTATTCCTAGCCAGATTCTGGCTAGTCCTTTGAAGACAAAACAAAAGACAAGACAACCTCACTCCTACTTCTGAAAGCATGCCAGATTGGCAGGCCTTCAGCCAAAGCTTATTCAATGCCTTTATGGCCCTTAAGCCTTCAGCCACTGCTCCTCCCCTCCTTAGTCCCAGACTTCCAATCCAGGAAAGGAGGGTAGAGCACTTTGAGACCTCAAGAGGAATTGACTCCCCTGAGGATTCTCTTTTCTACTCCTCACAGATCTCATCCCCCTTGGGATATGGTTCTTCTGAGGATGGCTTTGTTGAACCTGTTACCCTTGTAGAGGATCTTCCATTTGGGGAAACTGTTAATAAAAATGAAAGACCACTTTAAGTTTCAATCCTTGGATATGCAGAAAAGATTCTATGACCTTATCCAAATGGACACTCCCAGTCCTTCTGCTATTCCTCTCATCCAACCTGCTTTTTTTAGATGCTTTTTCCTCAGCCTCCTCGAGCCCCAGCTCCCAACCTCCAGCTCCTCAGAGAGCAGACAGTTTGTATAAAGTCCCTCAGACAGATACATTTTTCTTTAAGTGCCCTCCCGCGGACCCAGCCACTATTTTCATCTCTATGGACAGGGCTTCGAAACTTCTGCCTACCACTACTATCCTCCCAGCTGATAAAGACAGCAAGACCATGGAGAGGTTGAGAAAGAAAATTTATACTTCTGCCACCCTCTCATTTAGAGCCACAAACTACCAAACACATATGACTAAGTACTCCTTAGCTCTCCTGGACAAAGCTCTAAAGAGTTAGAAGACATCCCTGACTGTGCAGCCAAAGCCTCCCTGTTTTCCCTGATGGCTCTTATCTCTCAAGTGAAGAGACACTCCCTGAGGTGTAGCTATGATGCAGCTGAAGCCTCAGCCAGGTCAGCTGCATCAGCTTCAGTATTAAGAAGAAACTCATGGCTACGACTACAGCCTCTCCCAGATGACTTCATGGCCAAACTCCTGGACGCACCTTTAGACCACTCAGCACTCTGTGGTGAAAAAGTGGCTGACCTCTTCAAATCTTTACAACAAAAAGGTAAAGAATTACAGGACTTGAAACATATCCTGATCTCACCTGATGTTCTTCATGTTTCACTGTTGCAGTCATCACATTTGGGTTATCCCTGCCAGGGTAGCTCTTGGCTGACCCAAATACCAGAGGCTTAGTATTTCTGCGTCGGCTGCTGTCGCTTCAGGACTGACATCGGGTCATCAGTAGTATAAAGTAAGGCAGCCAATGTCATTACATCAGTCTTTCTTGCCGTGGAGCCCAAAGCAGAAGTAGTTCGCACGAGTGCCGGTCGGCAGCTGAGTTTCGTCTACCAAATTGAAGTTGAAGTCTAAAGCCGTTAGGGATCCTTTTTCTTGCACTAACCAATGTCAGAAAGTTAATAATCGTTTCGCTTGTGGAAAGCAAATACCACACTGAGACTTCCATTCTTACTGCATCACTTGCAAAGGCCCAGACCAGAACGTCCCCCGCTGTCGCTTCTGTGCTTTATTCAACTCCAGAACTATCTGTCGTTGGGCCCTTATTGTAGCCAGATATTTTCACTTACAGTCCTCGAATTCCAATATGGCTTTGGTAAGCCCTTTGGTAAGCCATCCGACAGCAGGTGGTCTTAAAAAACGTAAAGATAAAGACAGAGACAGACCGCACAGGTCCAAACCTACCGGCGACGCTTCCGTTAAGTTAGCCATCATTTCTCCAGTCCTCAGTGAGGTGCTTTAGCAACCCCTGATGCTTGCATCTGTGGATTCGCAGACCGCTACCGAGACCCTTTCAGAGTCTGGTATGCCGCAAAACTCTTTTCAACTAAGGATCCTGCGGTCATCTCTACCTTGGATGGATCCGGAGCCGCTGAGCAGGCACCTACTTCTGAGGAAGTCCTTCGCACTACCAATTTTCGACACAAACTGACGTCGTCTTTTGCGATTACCGTTCTTTCGAAAACGGCTGAGTTTCTTAGGCCCAAGGTATGAACGACACCCAAGAAACCGACAACCCACTCCCAGGCACCTGCTTCCTTGCCTCAGTCTCAGATGCTTGAAATGGCGGAAGACCTTGTCATGCTGATCAGGGGAAGCCAAGCTACCCCCTCCAAAAGGAAAAGAGATCTGTCCCCTGTAGTTCTGTCTGAACAAGAGTCAGATGACTGATGCTTCTGAATGTGAAGACATGCAAACCCCTCTCTACTTATAAGGATTTTGATGCAGAGAATTCCATCCCTTCAGCCTCTCCCCCAGTGGACTTTTCCTTTGGGGAAACCCTTCAGACCTTAAGGGAGCATTTCCAATGGGAAAGTCAAGACTACCCTCAGTCTAAAAAGAGACTCAGGGAATTCCTAGATCTTCTACAGCACAGACCCTTGACCATCCCCCCAGTCCTGGATGTTGTGGAGGATGTTTTCCTGGAATCCAGCTTGACTCGTGACACCCTCCCCCCTGCGCCCAGAAAACCAGGTGGGTACTATACAGTCCCTGACTCAAACATATTTCTTTTTAAAAATCCTCCTACTGCTTACCCTGAGGAAATTTCTGAAGGGCCTAAAGGGATTAAAGTGACCTCTGCTAAGAATCCCACCCCCTCAGATAGGGATTCCTGAGCACTAGACAGATGGGGGTAAAAAAGTATACACCTCAGCTACTCTTGCTATCAGGGCACTAAATTGTCAGTTGCATATGCTAAAATTTCAGCAACATACCCTGGAACTCCTCAAACAAAAAATGTCTTCCTTTCCTGCTTGGGCAGAATCTAAAGAATTACAAAAGTTAATGCATTCTGCAACTCAAGTAACTAAACACACCTTGCACTGTGGTTTTGTTGCCCTAGAAGCTTCTTGCAGGGCAGCAGTCACTGGATATGTCATTAGAAGGCATGCATGGCTTAAGGAACAGCCCCTGCCAGACCTTGTCAAATCTAAATTGTTGGATGCCCCCCCACTGCACAAAGGTAACTTATTTGGCACTAAAGCAGAAGAGGTCTTAAAGAAGATGGAAGAAAAAGCAAAATCTATGCAAACAGTTAAGGATTTCTTATAGGTCCAGCAGGCATTGTCCCACCAAACACTGGTCCTTTCCTGCTCCCTACAAAGCCAGTCCAGCATAGGTCCGGGGAACCAGACCCCACCCCCAGACAGCAGCCACAGGGAATGCAGAGATCTAAACTCACCCCCCCCACCCCTCCCTCTGCCCACCTTCACTTACCCCTAGGAGGAAAACTCTCCTTTCACACAAGGACCTGGGCCACCATTGCCAATGACCACTGGGTTTTGAACATAGTGTCTCAGGGATACAAATTTTCCTTCCACACCCTTCCAACCCCGAAAGGGTTCCCGGATCTACCTTCAAACCAGTGGGCAGAGGTTCAAAACCAAATCCTTTCCCTGCTTTCTATGAGGCAGTAGAGCACGTTCCTGCAGAGCAGATAGGCCAGGGTTTTTACTCCAGACTTTTTCTGGTGCCCAGAAAAGAGGGCACCTGGCACGCCATCCTCGAGCTATCCTTTCTAAACACCTTCCTGGTGATCCCAAAATTCAAAATGCTCACCTTCCAGCAGCTGCTACCCATGCTCTCTAAGGATGCTTGTCTAGCCACCCTGGATCTAAGAGAGGCCTACCTCCCACATTCCTATCAGGGAATCATGCAGGAAATATCTCCGTTTCAGGACAGGATCTCATCACTTTCAATTCTCTGCACTTCCCTTTGGCTTATCTACTGCTCCCAGAGCTTTCACAAAATGTCTGGTTCTGGCCATTGCCATTTGCAGACAAAGGAATATCCAGATTTACCCATACTTAGACAACTGCCTTATTCAAGCAGACAGCCAGGAAAAGCTGCTCAAGCACCTGACCTTTGTAAAGACCCTACTAACCTCCGTAGGGTACACAGTCAACAAAAGGAAATCCAAACTGGTGCCCACCCAAAGAATTATCTTCCTGGGAGCAAGCCTGGACACAGCATCCCAGCTGGCATTCCTTACACCAGAAAAACAAGTTTTCCTGACAGCCTACTTCTCTCAACTAGCCACCAGGCCCCAGTTATCTGCAAGGAACATCCTGCAGGCTCTGAGGTTCATGGCATCTTGCATACTACTCATTCCATATGCCAGACTGCATATGAGAAACTGCAATGGTACCTAAAAAGCCTTTGGTGTCAACACTCTCAAGACCTGGAAACACTTCCACCTATAATTCCTTGCTTCAGAAAAGATTTTCCTTGGTGGGCAATAGCGTGCTCCCACAGCAAGGGACCCTCATCACAGAAGCATCAGACTATGCTTGGGGTTCACACCTGGATGGCACGTGCATACAGGGCCAATGGGGCCCGCAGCAAATCCCTCTGCACATTAACCAAAAAGAGACGATGGTTGTTCAGCAAGCCTTGATAGATTTCAAACCCCTTCTCTCCCCGGGGCTCACCTGATCAAAACAGACAACACCATTGTGATGTATATCAGCAAGCAGGGAGGGACTCACTCCAACCCTCTGTGCAGGCTGGCCGTGACCCTTTGGCACACAGCCTCTGTCATGCAACTGCGCCTGTAAGCACAATTCCTACCAGGCTCTCTCTCAAGTCTCTGGCAGACTAGTTAAGCAGACCTCTCTTAGACCCACTCGAATGGCAGCTCAACAGAGGAGCCTGCACCCTAATAACTCAGAAATGGGGGACACCGAATGTTGACTTTTTGCCTCCCACACCAACCATCAGCTCAGCAAATTCTGCACCAAGGAGCGTCAGTGCATGGCTTGGAAAGTGTTTGCTCTCTCCTTCCCCTGGGTCAATCTGTTGGCCTATGCCTTTCCTCCACTACCTCTCATCCCCAGGGTACCGCTCAAAATGAAGGAAGAAAAACCAAGAACAATTCTTATAGCTCCAGACTGGCCTCGCTACCACTGGTACCCCATACTGTGCAGCCTGTCAACACTACCACCATGGCATCTCTCTCATATTCCAAACCTCCTGACCCAGAGAGAAGGGGAATTCATGCATCCCCAACTGCCGACACTCAGTTTGACAGCTTGGCTTACTGTCTAACCCCAGATCAATCTGCCAACCTCAGTAAACAGGTTCTAGATGTTATCCGTGAGGCCAAATGCCCTAGCACTAGAAAGTCTTATGCTGACAAATGGAAAAGGTTCTGCACCTGGATTCAGGCTAAAGGAGCCAATATGGCACAGCCCTCTTATCCTGAATTACTTAGCTGACCTATTGCATAGTGGCCTGTCTTTCTATTCTATAAAAACATCATGCTTCTGCTATTTCTGCTCATTTTTCCAATGTGCTGCCCCTTTTTTCACACTCTTTGATCAAACAATTCCTAAGAGGGACTAGCAACTTGAGGCCACCCAGAAGGGCACCCACCCCAGCTTGGGACCTTAACTATATTTTGGAAAAGCTCATCCTGCCCCCTTTTGAACCAGCCTCCTCTGTAGAGAAAAAAATTCTCTCCTGGAAGACGGCATTCTTTCTGGCCATCACTTCAGCCAGAAGAGTCTCCGAGCTACAAGCGCTCATGGCTGTGGAACCCTTCATCATCTTCCATGCTGATAGGGTATCCCTCAGAACTAATCCATCCTTCCTGCCCAGTGTGGTGTCCAGTGTAGCTCTCAACCAATCCGTTCATTTGCCCACCTTTTTTTTTCCTAATCCATAGAACAAGGGGAAAGCATTTTGCACTCTCTAGATCTGCATAGACAGCTCAGATTCTATCTAGACAGGACTAAATCCTTCAGAAAGTCTGATCAATTGAGTGGTTAGCTTTGCTACAGGGGCAGAAGGCAAAGCCATCTCCAAACAAACGTTTCCAAATGGATAGCACACTGCATCCATTTCTGCTACAAAAAACATGGAAAGCTTCCCCCCAAGTGGGTCAGGGCTCACTCCACCAGAGCAGCCTCCACCTCTGCGGCTTTCCTCAGTGGAGACCCACCAGGGACATCTTGGAAACTGCCACTTGGACATCTGTTCACACTTTTGCTAAACATTGCCACCTGCCTCTGTTCTCCAAATCTAGGGCAGGGTTTGCCTCTGCAATCTTATAGGGCATCCTAGCCAGCCCCTAGTTTCTTTGACTGCCTCCACCCTTTTCCACAGCTTTAAGAATCATCCCAAATATGATGACTGCAACAGCGAAACACAAAGAACATAATACAGTTATGTACCCTTTCAACTTTCTGGCTTAAAAAAACTTGTGTTTGCGTGTTTTTTGCATCATGCAGCACTGCGGGGCTACAGTTAAACTATTCCAGGTGCCAGAAAGTCTGCTCTTCAACTTTTCCCTTAGAAACTAGGTGGTTTCTCAGTAGTAGCATTAAAATCTGAACCCCTGTGACTAGCACTTGCTCTAGAACCTGCTGGAAAGCACTAGGAAGCCTTAAACTGATACAAGCACTCAACTCTCCTTGTTAATAAGGAGAAATTAGTTGTAGGCACTAAACAGCCTAATTGCAAAGTACCTTGCAAAGGTAAGGGAAAACAGCTGTGGTACTTTACAAAAAAAGCACCTAAACAGGCATGTCCAAGGGTCAGCTTCTGGTGATTTCTCCTCTGGGCATACTGGGGCAATGCAGCAACTGCCTCATGTACACAGACAACCCTCTCCTCCTACCATCCAGCACTACAACCTACAAGAGATGCACTTGCATAGCCAAACTGGAAGCAAAGCTCTTTCCAGCCAAGATTGTGCTAGACAGTCAAGAGGAGAAGGTTAACACCTGCACTACACCTCAAACAACACATAGCCCTTCAAAACCCATACCATCAACACCCACACATAGCAACACTAAACCCACATGTGGAGGCCCTTAACATTAACCTGCCCAAGCAACAAGGACCTCTGAAGCTGAAACACAAACACCAGTCACAACCAAAGTGACACATAGCTCACAACACCAGTGTGCCACCCAAAAACAGCCCCTAAGGCAAGAAAATGTACCCAACACTTAGTCATAGGCGACTCTATAATCAGGCACAGTGATGTCCCACTCCCCAGGCTGAACAAGGAGAAAATTGCAGTCAGCTGCCTGTCGAGTGCCAGGATCCGCCACATAACGCATGCACACAAGTGACTCCACATGTACAAATACGACTCTGTCATTGTTGGAGTGAATGACTTGAGACGTACCTCCCTGGACTACATGAAAAGAGACATGGAAGAGCTCTCGGATCATGTGGCCCAGGCAGGTATGACCCTAGCCCTGAGTAGCATCCTGCCTTTGCTCAGAATGATACCACAGTATAAGGACAAAATGATTGACGTCAGCAACTGGCTAAGCTTCTGATGTCATTCAAAGGGGATTCAGTATCTGTCTTCCTGGGTCGACATGATCGACAAACCACGATGCTTTGCCAGAGATGGTCTGCACCTGTCACCCCTGGGATTCAGGTTACTGGCTTAAGCTCTTGCCACCCTTATAGTGCCTTTTTTAGGCAACGTTCAAAGGACAAAACCACTACCATAACAGATACAAGCATGCAAAATCTGAAGGTAATGCTACTGAATGCTAGAAGTCTAAACCTCAAAATGCACTCTCTTGAGGGCACTCCTAAAAATGGAGAACATTGATATCTGTGCAGTAACTGAGACCTGGTTCAAGGCTCCAGAGAGCAGTCCTGCAATACCAGGCTACAACTCTTACCACACTTTTCGGCCACAAAACCAAAACCAAAACACTAAAGGAGGAGGAGTGTCCATATTCTCACCTCCAAGCTAGTTGCCCAACCCAATGCATCTGAAATTCTCCGTGCAACTAACACTAGGTAAGACTACAGTGCAAATTGTAGCTTGCTACAGATCCCCCACCATGCCCCAAGATTCTCACTATACTTTTCTAAACATACTGGAAAATATTAAGATACAACCAAACACCCTAATACTGGGTGATTTCAACTACCCTGCCCATTAACTGGGAAAACTACTTTGGTACCAACACCTTTTCCCAACAGTTCTTGGAATTCATAAATTCCATTGCCCTGGATCAACTAATACATTGTCCCACCAGGGGCTCCAGTATCCTAGACCTGTTCATTACCAACATGGGAGATGGATGCTCCACACCAGTGGCCACCCCGTCATTGGTCAGGTCTGACCATAAGCTAATCACCCTTGACATCCACATCTCACCCCCACCCCCCAGTAAAGAAACCTCTGTAAAAAAAAACTTCTCCAAAACTAACTTTGTTACACAAGTTAGAAGTGACAAACTTCATGACACCCATGCAGCCAGGATCTGAAAGTTCGACTGCTGAATCCTACACTAAGGCACTGTACGAGCACATCCACTCGTGCATGAATCCCAAATAGAACCAAGATGCTCTCCTCCAAAAAAAAGGAAGCCAATCTGGTGGTCCCCTGCCATAAACAAACTATACAACAGAAGGAAGAAACTCTTGCAGAAAAGAGGAAAATCCCAGGATGCAAAAAACTCTCTTACCAGCCTCAGTAAGAAGCTGAGATCCCTCATAAAATCCTCCAAAGCAAGTTACGAAAATAAAATTGCTAAAGATTCCAAAGACAACCACAAGGCATTCTGTAGTTATGTCAAGAATCTAAATGGCAATGCTCAGCTCTGCTCTGAGCTGCAACAGAATGGCATTAAATATACTGATCTCAAGGATATTGCCAGTATCCTGGTGAATCAATTTAGTGCCAACTTCACCCCCCTCTCACCCCCTAAAGGGCCCATCTCAATACCAAAATATTGCCAAATTCCAGTAATCGCAGCCACTGAGGTAGAAAACGCAAACTCCAAAGCTGAGAATACAGCATCCATGGGACCAGATGACATCCTGGACTGTGTACTACATGAACTACAAAATGAACTGGCACCTCACCTAAGTGTCATGTTAATCCTAGCCTCACCTCAGGCTTCGTGCCCACTGAGTGGAGCACAGCTACAGTTATCCCACTCCACCAAGGGGATCCACCTTGGATCCCGGGAACTACTGTCCCATAAGTCTCACGAGCCTGATCTTCAAGGGCATGGAATGCATTATCATGAAGCTTATAAAGAAAGACATTGGCAACCGTCAAACACTGGACCCCACCCAGTTTGGGTTCGTGAAGGGCTGATCGTGTCTCCTGAACCTCATTGACTTCTTCGAATTAAGCTGTGGATGGGGGTAAGGAGGTGCACACAGCCTATCTGGATCTCGCCAAGGTCTTTGACACCACCCCCCACTCTGGAATCATAGATAAACTTATTGGGCATAAATCCCTATGTCACTCGATGGGTTGCCAACTGTCTTGCTGACAGAACCTAGACTGTAAAAGCAGCCGACTCTAAATCCAGCTCCAGATAGGTGACAAGTGGAGTACCTCAGGGTTCAGACCTGGGACCACTCTTGTTTAGCATCTACTTCTCAGAAGTACAGGCCAACAGTAAGGGACTCTGGCTAACAAGGTTTGCTGATGGCTGCAGACTGCGAGCCCTTATTGAATCCCCAAATGATGTGGATATTCTACAAAAGGGCCTTAGAGAAACAGATGCTTGGTGCCAGAGCCATGGGCTCAAGCTTAAAGCCAAGAAATGTATAGTTATCCCCTTTGGGAAAAAACATGTACCCATGAATTACCACATAGGTGGCAGTACACTAAACACCGAAAGTGTGATGAGAGACGTGGTCTCACCTTTGATAACCACATCACCACAACAGTCAGGAAATCCTTCTATGTGGCACACCTCATCACTAAGGGCTTTTCATCCAGAAAAAAGGTTATTGTCTCACTGTACTCATCCCTCATTAGATTCATTATAGAGTACAACTCTCCATTTAGTATGTACCTCACAAGACATCTGCAACAGCTGGAAAGGCCACAGGCTTAAAGCAGATGCCCTATGCTGACCGTCTAAAAAAAAACTCCAGCTATACACTGTGGCATATCATCTACTCAGAGGTGATCTCTGCTTAACATACAAGACCATGTGAAACCCTGAGCTGTTGGACATGCTCCACTTAAAGAAATCCCAATCCCTCAGAGCCACACGCTCCATGGATCTAAACTTTGTCATCACAATTAACAAAACATGCCAGAGGGGGATAGGTTTCTGACCCAGAGACTTCCCATACTCTTGAATAGACTGCCCATACATGTCAAGCAGAGCGCCTCCTTGGCTCTCTTCAAAAGAAACCGTGACAATTGGATGGGAGATGGGAAATTCACCTCAGGGATCACGTCAGTCGCCCTGCTAGACCAGGGGTCCAGGGAAGTAAATATTGTGGGAAGAAATATCCAGGGAATTGTTATGGCTAGGCTTGTATAGGCCCTAGGACCAATAGCCTAGCACCAACCTATGTTCGAGTGTATTTACTGTTGCAGTCCTGGTTTCCCTCCCTCCCCCTTCCTTCTCTTTCCTTTCTAAGGGGCATATTGGTATTTACTTTCTACTGGTGGGGAGTTTTCCACCAGAACCTGGCTCCTACTTGGGAGCTCCTGACAGGCTAGGGCAAGAAAAACTGATGTAATGGCATCAGCTGCCTTACTTTATACTACTTGACTACCTGACGTCAGTCCTGAAGCGACAGCAGCCGGCACAGAAATACTAAGCCATGGGATTCAGGCCAGCCGAGGGCTACGGCTGGCAGGGATAACCCAAATGTGATGACTGCAACAGTGAATACACTCGAACATCTACATTTATGGTAAGTGTACACAGCTGTACTTTCCCAAGTTCCAAAGGAACTACCCATGTAAGGCCCAGTTTATAAGGAAATCCTCCAGGCCTGCTTCTTCCCCAGTCTAGAAGACTCGCTAGAAGACAACCTCTTCAGTCTAGGCCATCTCAGTCTTACAGCCAAAGGCCTCCCTTTCCTGATAGGGTAGGTAGTGTCTGACTCCCTGCCAAAATTTCATCCCCCACCACCCCCATCCACCCCTCTCTTTCACTGTCTTCCTGCATGGTCACTCATTACCACATACAAATGGGTCCTGTCCATCCTACAGCATGGCTACTTCATGTCTTGTATCTGTCCCCCATCAAGGATTGGTATTCCACAGCCCCCTCCCAGTCAACTATCCTTCCTTCATCAGGTGCTACAAACCCTACTTCTTCAGGGCACCATAGAACCAGTTCCGCCACAAGCAAAAAGAAAAGGATTCTATTCCAGAATCTTTCTGATACCCAGAAGGGAAGGTCCACGGAGTTCAATTCTTGACCTCTCTCGCCTCAAGCCCTTCCTAAAGGTCCCTATTTTCAGGATACTGTCTCTGCCTACTCTTTTTCCACTCATCCTTCCACAAGGGTTCATGGTAACCTTGGACATAAAGGATGTCTACCCTCACATACGTATAAAGCTCTCTTTCAGGAAATACCTGAGGTTCCTGGCAGGCCCATATCACTTTTAGTTCTTTGCCTTGTCCTTTGAGCTTTCTACTGTACCCATGATATTCACAAAATGCCTCACCCCGGTCATCGCCTTCTGCAGGGAAAAGAGATTCCCTTACCTAGACAACCTCCTAGTCCCAGCAAAAGACAAGAAAACTCTTCAAAGCCATTCCCAGGACCTTTGGGTTATCCTCTAGTCTCTAGGGTACTTGATCAATTTCCCAAATTCCCACTTCAACCCCACACAGGATCTTGTCTTCCTAGATTGCAGAATCAGAACAGACGTCATGAAGGCCTTTCTTCCAGCAGAAAAGGTAGTATCCCTTCAAAACCACCTAATTTCTGGTATACATGCAACAGAATTGTCTGCAAGACAATTTCTCAGAATTCTAGGGTACATGGCAGCTACCATCCCATGTTGTCCCTAGCAAGGATGCACATGAGGAAACTTCAGTGGTGCTGCTGGTTGGTGTGGACCCAACACTCCCACCCTCTGGAGTTCAGGATCCCCTTGCTCCCCTGCCTACATCAGGAGCTGAGATGGTGCGTGACTAAAAATCCAGGTCTACATCTGCAGGCACCCTCACCCTCCCAAACCATGTATACAGATGCCTCATACCTGGGTTGGGGAGCGCCTCTGGGGACAAGGAAGGTACAAGGTTTGTAGATAAATGGACTCAGACAAGACCACATAAATGTGAGAGAAATTAGGATCATTATTCTGGCTCTACAGACCTTCCAGCCATACCTAGAGCCAGGGCCCTCTAAAGATATTCGCAGACAACACTATAGTCCCGTGGTATCTCAACAAGCAGAGAAGGACCAAATCCTGCCTTCTATGTTGACTAGCTATGCAGGTGTGGGAACTGGCTACCACACAGGGGATCACTCTCCAGGCAGCCTACATCCCATCCCTGCACAACAACCAGGCAGATTACTTAAGCAGAACCATCTCAAACAACCACAAATGGATGCTGCAAAGAGATGTTTTCCCCACTATGGTCCACAAGTGGAGTATTTCAGAAATTGACCTGTTCACTCCCTCCATAAACAGGCAGCTTCCTGGCTACTGCTCCAGGATACCAGACTCCAAGGCATTAGCAACAGATGCCTTCTCCACTACACGGAAGGGGAAGTTCCTGTATGCATTTCCTCCCTTCCCACTGATACAAACGCTCCTGCTGAGAATTCAACAGGACTCACCTAAAATCTTGTCAGTGACCCCCTACTGGCCAAGACAGCACTGGTTCCCCTCTTCTTCTTCACCTGTCCAAGGGCATTCACCACAGGTTACCCCCTTCAGTGGACCTGCTCACACAGAACAAGGGGACTCTGATATCCCTACAGTGGAAATCCTTGCACCTCACCTGTGGCTGATAGAATTCTGATCCCATTCAGACACCTATGCAATGAGGATGTGCTCACTGCCCTGCAGGAGGCCAGGAAACGTAACACAAGGAAATCCTATCTCTCTAAATTGAAAAGGTTTTCCATTTGGTGTCACAAAAGACATTTGGACCCACTGAAAAGCGATATTCCTGTCATCCTGTCTTATCTGTGTGAACTTATGCAGACAGGGCTGCCATACTCATTTGTGAAAGCACATCTGTCTGCTATCTCTGCCTGCCTTCCTCTTGCTTCCAGACACTCCGTTAAACTGTTCCTCAAAGGGGTACTGCACTTGAGACCACCCAGGAAACCCTCCCCTCCCCCCGGGACCTTACCTACATATCACACTAGCCACCTTTGAGCCAGCAGACAAAGCTCCCATAATATTTTGCACATGGAAAACTGTTTTACTGGTAGCCCTGATCTCAGCCAGAAGGGTCACAGAATTACAAGCCTTTATGGCTACACTGCCATTTCTAATCTTTCACTTGGACAGGGTGACTCTCAGGAATAACCCGTCATTTACTCCAAAAGTAGTGAATGACCTATCCTTGAACCAGGCCATCCACTTGCCTACCTTCTTCCCTAATCTGCAGGGGGATAGTGAGAGAGTACTTCATTCCCTGGACATCCACAGACAACTTAAGTTTTATCTTCATAAAACCAAACCTTTTAGGAAATCTGACCAACTATTTATCTTCTTTCATCCCCAGAGCCCTGGGGAAACCTGTGAGCAAACAGATCATCTCGATCTGGATTTCCAGGGCCATTTCCTTCTGCTACCTACACCATGGAAAGACCTTACAGGCAATGTCAAAGCCCATTCCACCAGAGCAGTGGCCTCTTCTGGAGCCTTTTTCAAGGGGTTAGACACTAACTCCATTCTTGAGGCGGCTACTTTGTCCTCACTGCACACCTTTACCAAACACTACAAATTAGACCATATCTCCAGGGCTAGGGCAGGGTTTGCCAGGGCTATCCTGCATGGATTCCTGGAAACATCATCTAAGCCACCCCCCAATCTTTAGTGAGCTTTGGCACTCACCTACATGTAGAATACTGCAATATTGGAATAGAAGGACATAGGAAAGTTTTGTAAAATCTTACCATAAACATAGATGTTCTTTTCCGTGTTGCAGTATTCCTTCCCTCCCACCTTCCCCTTTTGTCAGACTGTACTTGCTTTCCTGGGTGACATTGGACAGGCTATGCTCTTACAGGACTAGCTCTGACTGTGGCCTCTTTTAGATTCTAAGGGCTGATGCATGCAGATGTCACTTTTATGGCCCATGTTCCTGCTGCCACGTCAGATGTCTGACACACCTAGAGGGATTGAAAATGTTTGGAAACCTGGCCAGTAGAACTGGAGAGGAAGAAGGGTAAATCCACATGTAGAATACTGCAACTTGGAAGAGAAGGACATCTATAATTATGGTACAATGTTACACAACTTTCCTTTCTGAGTCCCCTAGCAGGTCTGCATATGAAAATTCTTCAGTGGTTGCTATTCACTCTGATCGATGCAAGAACTGCCGATATCTCACAAAATAATTATAATGGCAACCTGCAAGAAGGATCATCGGTGGTGGCTTCACTCCACTCAAGTGACTCTAGGTAAACCATTTGTTCTCCCCCAACTAGTGGCCATGGTGAATACGGATGCCTCTCAGATAGGGTGGGGGGGCATTGTCTGGGAAAGATGGTCCAAGGCACCTGACAGGATCATGAAACCCACTTGCACATCAATGTCCTGGAGATGAGAGCGGTGCTTTTAGTGTTGCAAGCATTCCAGAACTCTCTCCCACTGGGAGCTATTGCAATCCAGGCGGACAACATGTCAGTTTTATATTATATAAACAAGGTGGGAACAGATTTTATCCCCTTTGTTGAGACACCCTAAAAGTATGGCAATGGGCAACCTCCTCCCAAAGTTTTTTGATAGCAACGCACATCCTGGGGAAGTCCAATGTGATAGCAGACAGACTAAGCAGAGCAATCTTGATGCCTCACAAGTGGTCTCTGAAACATCTAATAGAGGAAAACATTTTCCAAAAATGGGGCCAATCTTGCTGCGACCTCTCTGTGACATCTGTGATTGCCAAATGCAACAACTACTTTGCCCTCATCCGCCCCCTCTCTGGGAGTCATCGAGGGATGTGCTCGTTCACTATTGGCCCCATCTACACCCTTCCTCCTTTTCCCTTAATTCCCAAAGTCCTTCAGAAAGCCAGTTGTTTAGAAAGAGACTTGATACTCATCGCTCCATACTGGCCTCGCCAAATGTGGTTCCCCTTCCTTTGGCCTCATCTTCAGGAGGAGCCATGTATTCTGGACCCAGTTCCAGACCCTTTCACTCGTGCGTCAGGAACACTCCGTCCATTCCTTCACACCCTCAAAATGACATCTTGGATGCTCCAATTCCAACGATAGCTAAGTTTCCAGCCCTCTTCTCTTCAGTTAAACACGTTATAATCTCTTCTCATAAGGCTTCTGCGAGGAAGATCTATAAAAGCAAATGGAAAAGATTTTCCTCATGGGCTACTCATAACCATGTCGATCCCTTTTCTGCTCCCATTAGTTTAATTCTGGATTTCCTAGAAAAACTTTTCATTGACAGTGCAGCTGCAGCTACTATCAGGGTTCAGCTTACAGCAGTCTTGAATTTTCACTTGGGATACTCTGGCTCCATCATAAACTATGCATACTTTTCTCAAGGGTACTTGGTTATTAAGGCCACCTATCAGAGACCATCCAGGACCATGGGACCTAAATTTTGTTCTGTCCCACACAGTTTTTTTCTCCGTTCAAACCATCATTTTCTTATGAATTCAAGTTTTTGACCTAGAAAGTCATTTTCTTGATAGCAGTCACCTTTGCTAGAAGGGTGTCAGAGTTGTAAGCTTTGTCTATAAAGCCCTCATATTTGCTTTTCCATAGAGACAGGATGTCTTTGTGAACACGCACCCCTCCTTTTCACCTACAGTGGCTTCAGAGACTAATTTAACCCAACTGTAGAATTATCTTTTTTTTCCCCAAATTATGAAAAGGCAGAATACGTTACACCCAACTGGATGTACATAGTTAAATTTTTGCCTACAAATAACTGCAGAATTCTGAAAATCTGATCAGTTATTTGTTTCTTTTTTAGATTCAAAGAAAGGATGCCCTGTATCTAAAGTTACACTTCCGAAATTGCTTTCAGATTGTATAACCTGTATCTACAAGTCTCAAGATAAAGAAATTCTAAAAAAAAAAGTTAAGGCCCATTCTACAAGAGCCGTTGCAACTTCTTCAGCCTTTCTGCCTAAGTTACCAATTGATACCATTTGTGCTGCAGCAACATGGGTTAAACCACATACTTTTATCACTCATTGCAAAGTTGGATTGGTCTCCAAGAATAGAGCCTCGTTTGGATCCATGGTTCTGAGGAATATTCTCCCTTGAACCACCCAAGATTCAATGTGCTAGGGCCACTGTCACAACTTAGTAAGATTGAAGGCGAGATAGGACAACATCGCATAAAGAAGTTATATTCTCATCATAATGTTTCATATGTGTTGTCCATCTTCGCCTTCATTCTTGCATCCTTCTTTTACTCCTAGAAGACCGGGTCTATACCAGTTGGATTACCTTGACCTTTGTCCTTCATCAGCCTCTAGATTCTTCATTGGTATACTAATAACATTTTAATTAGGGCAAACAAGATCTGTAGATGGCTCTATTGCCGGCTGGAAAATGGGGATTTAGCCATGAGCTGCAGAGGGCCCCAAGCTTGAAAATAAAGGTCGAGATGGATCCAAGGATTGGATCCCCAACCCACCTTAGTAAGAATGAAGGCGGAGATGGACAACGCACATGGAATATTATGGTGAGTACATAACTTTTTGTAGGAGTTTGTTTCAGGAAGCAGGAAGTTAAACTTGCATTGGAAAGAAATGATAGAGAAAATGAAAAATAGCTTGTCTATTCCGGAAGTCTTTTAGGTTATCATTCAAGAAAAAAATGTATTTCATTTGATATTAGCAAAAATGGAGTACTTAGCAAGTGTTTTTAGTTTACCATTGATGCTCTTAAATGAGACAGAAATATTTACTGTTGTCTTTTCATTTCTATGGGGATCCAGGTTGATCCCACTTAAAAGATGTATTAAATGTTTCAAAAGAAGAAGGGGGTTTAGGATTAATCATTCCTGTAGTTTATGCAGCATCAGTGCATGTATGTAAAATTTTAAAATGGCTGACAGATAATGACAAATGTTAAAATATAAGTATGAAAAAGGTAATGGAATTCAGGAGTTTTTAATAATAGATGGTGCAAAGATTTGAGAGAGAGGCTGTATAAGTGAGTAAATTAAAAATTATGAAGATAAAATATTGCTATGGAAAATAAGAATGAGTAAGAATGTGAATGAAAGGAAAGAGTGGTATAATAATATTATGCATAAATATTTTAATATATACTCTTGTAAAGATTTACAGAAGGAGAAAACTAAAGCTATTAATGCAAGGACAAAATGTTGCAAAAATATATTAGAATGCGAATATATTTTTTTGTGACTATAAGGAAGTTACCGTTTAAAGAGAATGTTTGTTGTTTGTCTTTTCCCGGTTAGGGGTCGCCACAGCAGAACTGGTCCGTTAATGATTGCCAGCCCATCGCCCAACCTTCAGCGAAGGCACGCCCTTTTACGGATGTCTTTCGGAGGCTTCCCGACCGTGTGGAGGACATGCAGACTCCACACAGAAGGCACTCCAGCCGAGAATCGAACAGGAGAACCTCTTGCTGTGAGGCAGCAATGCTACCACTGCACCACCGCGGATTCAACATAGGTATTTCTATATCCTGAGCAAACTTGAGGTCAGTGTTAGAAGAATGAGTCAAGGGAGCAAGGTACATGGGAGTATATTTTTGGGACTGCCCAAGGCTATCATTTTAATAAAGACTGGCATGACAAGCTAGCGGGTCTGGGGACAGGGGCTGGTTCTTACCACAGAAATGATTTTAAGATTCAATAAACCAGATACTTCTAGGTGCAGTGCAACCCTAATCTCTTGTATTGACTGTGGAAACAAAGGCAATTACTAAAAAGTGGGTAGTGAAGGACAGCTCCAGTATAACTGATGTCAGGAGACTAGTAGAGGAGGTCAAAGCTCTAGAGTTAAAGTACTTTGAGCAAGGAAGAATAAGTTCTTGGCCAGAAAGTACAGTATTTGGGAAACTTTTGCAAAAGATGACTGCAGTGATGTGGGGACCTGCTTATTACTTTGGCTGCTTTTCGAGTTGATCTATCCCTGATAGGAAGGTGTTAAATAACCAGAGGAAGAGTCAGGGCACTAAAATATGAGGATTCCTGCATTAACTGCCTTGGAAGTTGTAGTTATTAGTTTGTTGTTGTTTAGGAGTTCAGTTATGCATAAACACTTACTTGGCAGTTAATTTTGTAAAACAAAAAAAATTGTAACACTTTCTGATTTATATGTGCAATAAAGAATGTGTGACTGTTAACAAAAAAGTGAGGGCGTGGCATCTAGGTACAGGGAAATCGTGCCACTATATTGGACCCTCATCAGGCCCATCATTGAGCACAGCGCTCTCTTTTGTATGTTCCTGACTGGGGACATGCAACAACTGGGGTGACTGCAGAAGTTCCTGAAAAAAAATACAGGGCATGAACAAAATGTCCTGTGTGGATTACCTCAAAGCCCTATCTCTATACTTCAGACTGCTGAAAGGCAATCTATGCCTGGCATATATGGCATCCTTGGATCCTGCTCTGATAGACCTTTTGCATTTCTGCAAAATGAACAGAATCAGAACTACTATATAAGGACCTAATCTTTACCGTTTAAAGAGAATTTGCCCTCTAAAAAAAGAGCTGAGAGAATGTTAATATTGAAGTGGAGATGGGAGTAAATTGTATATTTTGGAATGCAAAAGAGTTGTAGAATTATGTAAAATGTTTGGAGACAAAGTATGTAGCAGGTATTAGAGGTGGAAGATGTGAATATGGATATTATTGAATATTGATACTATAAAGACAAACAAAATGTGAAAAAAACTTATGAAATGTTTTGTATAATATGGACAAAATAGAATCAGAGTGAAAGAAATGTTCAGTGGAAAATGGAATTTGGCTATAATGTTAAAAAAAAATGAGATTTTGGCTGTGGAAAATGGAGTACGGGTCACAGTACAAGGAATAATAAATACTAAGTTAATGTGATCAAAAGGTATTCATATAGAGTATTGTATGTATTGTAATCATAGTATAGTTACTCTAAACAAGTCTTTTAAATATAGGACCCTATGCTCTTCTCTTTTCATTATTGACAGGGTTTGTACGTCAGACAGAGAGGGAGATAGTGAACTGTCCGGTTAAATGCAACTAATAAACCCAGATTAAATGATACATTATCTCTTAACTACATTTTAAAAGCAAGAGCTGCTGCATTAAAATAAGTATTTTTATACTTTTAGGTAGTATAGTATTTTGTTTTGTCTTTGTCTGTTTTGTACGTATTTGTGGTTTGTATATATACACTGTCACTTTACATGCTGCTACATTTGTTCTTGATAAGGGTTTTTATTGGTTAAGTATTTAATGAGAGGTAGATTTAAACAGATTTGCTTCCTGTGATATTTCATTTCTGATTTTTATTTCTGATGGCACTTATTGAAGACAAAAGCACTTAGAAATTAAACTACACTTGGTTATTCGTGTGCTGGTTCCAGTCCATTCATTTCATTTATGGTCTGCTGGAGGAGTCTGGTGTGTTTCCTTTGCCATTGGAGTTTCACCTTACATTGGGCAACCTATGAGTGGATGTTCTTCGTGTTTTACTGTTGCAGTCATTACATTTGGGTAATCTGCTGGCAGGTTGCCCTCAGTCGGTCTTGGGTCCTGTGTCGGTTGCTGGCCCTTCTTCCATGATGTCAGGTTGTCAGGGGTGTAAAACATGCAGCCAACGTCATTACATCAGTCTTTCTTGCCGCGCGGTGCCAGAAGCAGTTCGCAAGTGCCTGTCGGCCGTCACCTGAAATATTCGTTTTCGAGTTTCAGAACCAAAGTCTTCAACTAAAAGCCAAGTACCCCATTGGGAAACTTTTTCTTGCTCCTTACCGATGTCAAAAAAAGTTAATAATTGCATTACTTGTGGGAAGCAAATACCTCATAAGGATTTTTATTTGTACTGTATTCCTTGCCTAGGGCCCTGATCATAACGTACCTTGCTGTCGGTTTTGTGCTAGATTTAATCGGCGCACTATTAAACGTCGGTACATTTTTGCTTCTAAATATTTTGGCTCACGATTTAACTATCCAGAAATGAGGTCATTTAGCAATCCCACTACCGTAATACCTAAAAAACGCAAAGAAAAAGACAGAGGCAGGCTATTGAGGTCCAAAACTGACAATGACGCTTCTAAGCCAGTCGCTAGTTCACCGGTACTCAGCGAGGCACTTTTGCAGCCTCTGATGCTCGCTACGTTTGATTCGCAGGCCTCTTCTGAGACCCATTCAGAGTCCGGTATGCCGCGAGATGCTTTAAGTATTAAACCAGCGGATGTCTCTACCTTAGATGGGTCCGGAGCCGCTGTGCAGGCACTGGCTTCTGTGGGTGTTTTCAGGCCTAAAGATTTGTATATTAAACCAACGCCATCTTCAAAACTAAGGCCAAAATCTACTTCTATGTCTAAAAAACTGACGCTTGGGCCATGTGTGCAGGCCCCTATGCCTAAAAAGCAAATGATCAAAATGGCTGAAGATTTAATTACCTTGACCAGGGCTAGCCAACCCCCTCCTGTTAAGAGGCCTAGGCAAGACATTGATTATGAATCTTCTGATCAGGATTCTATTTATTCTGATTCTTCTACTGAACAGGATTTATCTATACCTACTTATGAGGACTCTGACGCAGAAGATTCCATTCCTTCTCCCCCTGAGGATTTCTCTTTTGGAGAAACTTTACATACCTTAAGGGAACATTTCCACTGGGAAAGTCAGGATTTCTCTGAATCTAAAGAGAGACTTAGGGATTTTCTTTTTCTTCCTCAGCACAGGCCTTTGGCTATACCTCCTGTTCTAGACATTGTTGATGATGTTTTTTCAGAATCTAGTATGACTCCTGATTCTCTGCCTCCGGCTGCTAGCAAGCCAGACAGATACTACAGGGTTCCTGACTCCCACAAATTCCTTTTCAAAAATCCTACTGCTGATCCTGAAACCATTTCTCAGGGTCCCAAGGGCATTAAGGCCTCTACTGCTAAAAATCCTACCCCTTCTGATGGAGATTCCAGGGCGCTGAATAGATGGGGTAAGAAGGTTTACACGTCTGCAACCTTGGCAATCAGGGCTTTAAACTGTCAATTTCATATGCTTAAATATCAACAGCATATCATGGGATTACTTAAACAGAAAATGATGTTAATCTCTGACTGTGTGGAAAATAAAGATTTGCAGGATTTATTACATTCAGCTGAACAAGTTGGAAAACATACTTTGCAATGTGGTTTTGATTCCTTGGAAGCCTCTTGCAGGGCTGCTGTAACTGGATCTGTACTAAGAAGGCAAGCTTGGCTCAAAGAGCAAACTTTGCCTGACCATGTTAAAGCAAAACTGTTGGATGCTCCTTTACAACAGGACCGTCTCTTTGGTAATAAGGCTGAAGAAGTGTTAATAATGATGGAAGATAAAGCTAAATCTATGCAAACTGTGAAAGATTTCTTACAAGTGCAACCTCCAAGATTTAGTAGGCACTGGCCTACTAAGAACTGGTCCTTTCCAGTCCCTTCGAGAGCCGCTCGAGTCAAATCCAGACATTCCAAAGGCTCCAGGTTTCAGTCACAAGAACTACAAAACAATGGGGTGCCTCCACCTCCAAATCAGAAACAACAAGACATCTCCCTATGGTAAACAGTCTCAATGACTTCCCTCTACAATCACCAAGCACTTACCTTTTAGCCGCCCCTTTGAGGGGAAAACTGGCACTTCATGCATGAAACTGGCAACTTATTACCCAGAGCAAATGGGTTTTAAATATAGTGTCCCCAGGGATACAGATTTCATTTCCACACGTTGCCAATCCCAAACAGATGGCCAGATCTGCCCCCAAATCAGTGGGCAGAGGCCCAGAAACAAGTTCTGTCCCTCATGAACATGGGGGCTATTCAACCAGTACCAGAAGAGGAAAAGGGACAAGGTTTCTATTCAGGCCTTTTCCTGGTACCCAGAAAAGACAAATCATGGCGTCTAATTCTGGACTTATCCACTCTACACACATTTCTGGACATTCCAAAATTCAAGATGCTGACTCTTCAACAGTTACTACCTATGCTAGGTAAAGTTACCTGGTTGTTAACTCTAGACTTAAAAGAGGATTGCCTGCATATCCCAATCAGGGAATCTTACAGAAGATACCTCCGCTTCAAAGCAGGCGACTTGCATTACCAGTTCTCTGCACTGACCTTTGGCTTATCTACTGCACCCAGGGTCTTCACAAAGTGCCTGGCTCCAGTAATTGCATTTTGCAGGCTAAGAAATATTCAGATATAGCCATACCTGGACGATTGTCTAATTCAGGCAGAAAACATGACATTCTTTTAAAGCATCTGGCATTTGTAAAAAGGGTTCTAACTTGCTAGGGTACACCATAAACGAAAAGAAATCACAACTGGTACCCACTCAGAAAATTACATTCCTGGGTACAAGCTTGAATACAACTGCCCAGATTACTTACCTTACGCCAGAAAAGCAAATTCAATTGGTGACTTATTTCAAACAGGTGTTCACAAAAATCTTGCTGCCTGCAGGACAAATTCTGCAAGCCTTGGGGTTCATGGCCTCCTGCATTCTTCTAATTCCATATACAAGACTGCATATGAGGAAACTTCAGTGGTACTTAAAAAGTTTATGGAGTCAACATTGTCACAGCCTGGAAACAGTGATTCCTATCATACCTTGCCTGCAACTAGAGTTCCTATGGTGGGCAGATGCCTGACACCAAAACAAGGGACTGCCATTCACTCCACCCCTTGCCGCCCAAACCCTAACTACAGACGCATCAGTCTATGCTTGGGGGGGCTCATCTGGCAGGAAAGTGCATTCAGGGCAAATGGAACCCAAATCAAATGCACCTACTTATCAATCCGAAAGAGATGCTTGCTGTACAGAATGCACTGACAGCCTTCAGGTACTACCTTCATCCAAGACAGCTAATGATAAAGACAGAGACAACACCACAGTTATGTGGTACATAAACAGGGGGATACACATTCTTATCCCCTTTGCAGACTAGCCATCTTATTGTGGAACACGGCTTTGACCTACCAAATACAACTACAAGCTCAATTCCTGCCGGGAAAGTTAAATACTCTGGCAGATGAACTAAGCAGAAATCTTATGGACCCACATGAATGGAAACTGGAACCGCAAGGTTTCAACATGTTGACACGCAAATGGGGGAGCCCAGACATAGATCATTTTGCCTCACCCCAGAACTGTCAGTTGGACAAATTCTGCACAAGAATTCGTCACAAAGAAGCTTGGAAAGTGGATGCTCTATCATTCAGCTGGAAAAACTTATCAGTCTATGCTTTTCCTCCTCTGCCTCTGCTGTCCAAAGTTCTGCTAAAAGTCAGACAGGACAAACCAAAAATGATTC
Source organism: Protopterus annectens (assembly GCF_019279795.1). Taxonomy (NCBI): domain Eukaryota; kingdom Metazoa; phylum Chordata; order Ceratodontiformes; family Protopteridae; genus Protopterus; species Protopterus annectens. The sequence continues at coordinate 1,343,631,281 of NC_056743.1, read as the reverse complement.
TGATTGCTCCACTCTGGCTTCGCCAACACTGGTACCTACTCCTGCGCAGTGTGTCGCACCTTCCTCTGTGGCAGCTGCCTCAGACACCTTTCCTACTGTCTCAGCAGAACTACCAAATTCTGCACACTCAGCTCCAAACTTTGAATGTTGTAGCATGGCTAATCAGCTAATTTCACCCTTGGCATCCCTCAGCAATCCTTTAATGGATGTCATTTTGGAGGCTGGAAGGCCTAGTACTAGAAAGTCTTATGCTAACAAATGGAAAAGATTATGTGCCTGGAAGCAGTCACAATGAATAAGCACAGCAATACCCAATATTCCTCAGATTCTGCAATACTTAACTGAGATGATTCACAAGGGCCTATCTTTTTCTTCCATAAAAATCCATGCCACTGCCATTTCAGCTCATTACAACACAGAACCTCCCCTCTTCTCTCATCCTCTGCTAAAGCAGTCACTTCAGCTAGAAGGAATTCAAAATTACAGGCTCTTATGGCAGTGGAGCCTTTCATTATTTTTCATCCGGACAGGGTGGCTCTCAGGACCAATCCATCTTTCATGCCTAAGGTGGTATCCAGTGTGGCTGTTAATCAGACCATTCATCTGCCAACTTTCTTTCCCAATCCACAGAACAAGGGTGAGCGGATTCTGCATTCATTGGATGTACACAGACAACTTAGATTCTACTTAAACAGGACAAAATCTGTAAGAAAATCTGAACAACTATTGGCATTAGCTGCGGGGGCAGAGGGAAAGGCTATTTCAAAGCAGCCTATTTCCAAATGGATAAGCCATTGTATTAGTTTCTGCTATATACACCATGGTAAACCTATCCCCAAGGGGATCAGATCTCATGCTACTAGGGCTGCATCTACTTCTGCAGCCTTTCTCAGAAGGGTTCCTACCAGAGACATTCTAGAAGCTGCTACCTGGAGCTCAGTTCATACGTTCACCAAGCATTACCATTTACCTCTCATCTAAATCCAGAGCTGGCTTTGCCACTGCTGTCCTGCAGGGCCTTATAGCTGTTCCTAATGCTGTATAAATCCATCCTCCCAACCATAGCTTTGGGATTCTACCCAAATGTAATGACTACAACAGTGAATCACGAAGAACATAGTTGAAATCCAAACCCCAGCAATCACAGTATCAAGGATCACCTGAGCAACACATGCCATATAACAGTTTTAGACAACTTAATGCATTATCTCTTTCCCTCTTTTCCATTTATATTGGAGTTGTTTTCCATTTTCTTATTTATAGGTCGTTAACGTAAGACAAATAGATCATAATTAGTTTCTGTACGTTACACCATAGCACACTGTTAGTGACTCCTCTTTCAACTGTTCCTTTCCCTCCAAGACATAGTCTGTGTGCCCTTATCGGTGTTAGCAAATCAGGCCATATATCCCTTACCTGTGACAAAGCAAGGAATGATGTTCTTCGTTTCACTGTTGTTGTCATTACATTTGGGTAATCCTGCTGGCAGGTTGCCCTCAGTCGGCCTGAATTCCAAAGTCTTGGGTCCTGCGTCGGCTGCTGTCGCCTCTTACCTGACGTCAGGTCGTCAGGGGTATAAAAGAAGCAGCCAACATCATTTTCTTAAGTCTTTCTTGCCGCGCGAAGCAGAAGCAGATGTCCTTCAAGGATGCATCTGCAGTCCTAACAAATGGGTTGTCCTGGCCTCAGGCAGCCCTTCGGTTGGCCGGATTCCAAAGTCTGGGTCTGGCCTCGGCTGGTGTCGCACTTCACCCGACGTCATAGCTGCAGTTCTTCGGGTATAAAGGCATCAGCCGACGCCATTTTCCTCAGTCTTTCTTGCCGCATGGCGCCCGAAGCAGAAGCTGTTCGCAAGTGCCGGTCGGTCAGATCCAGAGATTACTACTACCGAAGACTTCTAAAAAGCTAAGTACCCCGTTGGGGACTCTTTCTTGCCTCAGCCGATGTCAGAAAAAGTGAATAACTGTTTAACTTGTGGGAAACAAATACCTCATAAAGACTTCCACTCTTACTGCCTACCTTGTTTAGGCCCAGACCACGACGTAGCAGCTTGTTTAGCCTGTGCTTCCTTCAACCGACGGACGCTTAGACGTCGGTCGGAGTTTGCCGAGGAGTTTTTCGACTCCGCTTTTGCTTATATCATGCCATCGGATACTCCGACTTCACATTTAGCTAAAATGCGTAAGGAAAAGGACCGACACTCGCGGTCCACGGTTTCGGCCGAAACCACGGTTAAGCCAACCGCGAGTGTCTCGGTTTCGGCTGAAACCGAGTCTGCGGTTCTTTCTTCGGCCGAAAGCATGCCTCCTACTACTGAGGCCTCTTCCAGCATGGCTGAATCTGCTACTGAAATTCCTCCTGCTCTTACAGTTTCTCAGGATTTATCAGATACTATTCCCCTAGATGTATCTACTCCTGCACGTGGAGCTGCTAGGCCCCCTGCATCCATGTCAATTAAGGCCTTTGCCAGGGCTAAAGCAGCTAAGTCTTCCAAGGCCGTGCCTACTAAAGCCCCCTCTCACAGGCCTAGCTCTAGTACTCAAATGCTTAGTCTAGCAGAGGATCTCATTTCTTTGATCAGGGGATCCCAGTCTCACCCTGATAGGGCCTCTCAACCCCCTCCAGAGAAGAGGCCTAGAGCAGAACCCCCTGAGCCAGTTTCCACTGATTACTCCTCAGACGAATCAGAAAATACAAACCCTCCTGAGGGCCCTTATTCTCCATATGAGGACTCTGATGCAGAAGACTCCATTCCTTCTGCCTCTCCTCCTGAGGAATTTTCCTTTGGGGAAACCCTGCATGCTATGAGGGAACAATTTCAGTGGCAGGGTCAGGATTTCTCAGACTCTAGGAAAAGGTTTAGAACTTTTTTGCATTTGCCACAGCATAGGCCTTTAGCCATTCCTCCAGTACTTACAGTTGTGGATGATGCATTTAATGATGCTTGTACTGCTCCTGATTCACTCCCTCCGGCCCCTGCTAAGCCCGACAGATACTACAGGGTTCCGGACACACATAATCACTTGTATAAGGCTCCTTTTGCAGATCCTGAAACTGTTTCACAGGGCCCCAAAGCGGTAGCAGCTACCTCTGCCAAAAACCCACTCCCCTCTGAAAGGGAATCTAGGGCCTTGGAGAGATGGGGTAAAAAAGTTTATTCTTCTGCAACTCTTTCGGCTAGGGCCTTAAACTGTCAATTCCACATGATTCAGTATCAGGAATTTATGTTAGATCAGTTATCTAAAAAGCTGTCCTCATCTGAACCTTTAGACCGAAAGTCTCTAAAGGAGATGGTACATAACATACAGCAGGTCAGTAATCATTCCTTAAAATGCGGCTATGATGCACTGGAGGCCTCCTTTAGATCAGCTATGACTGGTACAGTGATCAGAAGGCATGCATGGTTAAAAGAGCAGTCCTTACCAGACCATGTAAAATCAAAGCTCCTAGATGCTCCCATGGATAAACACAATTTGTTTGGCTCTCCTGCACAGCAAGTGCTTAAGAAGGTGGAAGAGAAAGCAAAATCTGTCCAGACAGTCAAGGATTTCTTACAGGTCCAGCCTCCAAGGTTTAGTAGGAACTGGCCTTCCAAGAATTGGTCCTTTCCAGACTCCAACAGAGCACAGAGAGGCAGGAATAGGCGCACAAGAGGCAGAGGTCAATCCAGAGGTGCCTACAGAGGACGTCAGTGGCAGCCTAACAACCAGCAAAATACTGCTGCTGACCCAGCCACTACCACTTCCACAGGACAATTGCAGTGACTTGGCTCTGAAGCCGCCTACCAGGGAACAACTAGAAGCACCCTTAGGCAGAAAGCTAGCCTTATTTTCAGTAAACTGGCATTGCATTACAGGAGACAAATGGATTTTACAGACAATAGACAAAGGTTACAGGTTTCACTTCCATACAAGGAAGAGAGGAATGCCAAACCTACCTCCAAATCAAATGGCAAACGCTCTAGAACAAATAGACAACTTAAAAAGGATGAGAGCTATAGAAAAGGTACCATCTGTGGAACAAGGGCAAGGATTTTACTCCAGACTTTTCCTGGTGCCAAGGAAGGAAAATCAATGGAGACCTATTCTAGACCTGTCCGCACTGAACACATACCTCATTGTCCCAAAATTCAAAATGCTGACTCTACAGCAGCTTCTTCCCATGCTGGGCAAGGAGTCTTGGCTGGTAACTCTAGATCTCAAGGAGGCATACCTGCATGTCCCCATACGACCAAATTGCAGAAGATACCTCAGATTTCTTGCAGGATCAGAGCATTATCAATTCTCAGCATTGCCTTTTGGCTTATCTACTGCGCCCAGAGTATTCACGAAATGCCTGGCATCAGTAATTGCTCATTGCAGGCTTCAGGGAATTCAAATTTACCCTTACCTGGACGACTGCCTGCTACAAGCGGACAACAAAAACAAATTAACAAAAGACTTGAAAAGGGTCATTCATCTACTGCAAGCCTTGGGATACACAGTCAATATAAAAAAGTCAAGGCTGTTGCCATCCCAAAGGATAACTTTCTTGGGTGCAGAACTGGACACATCAAATCAAATGGCATCCCTCACAGCAGAAAAACAAAAGCACCTTCCACTCTACTTCATGGCATTAACAACGCAGAACCAGCTTACAGCAAGGAAAGTCCTGCAAGCCCTGGGTTACATGGCATCCTGCATAATTTGATCCCACATGCCAGACTGCATATGAGGAAGTTGCAATGGTACCTCAGGAATTTATGGTCTCAGCACAAGCACAGCCTAGAAACCTAAATTACAATAATTCCATGCCTGAAGCAAGAATTCCGATGGTGGGCTCAGGCCTGTCAGTTGAACAAAGGACTGCCCTTCCACAGCCCTCAACCAAGCCAGACTGTCACCACAGACGCCTCAGACCTTGGTTGGGGGGCACACATGCTGGACAAGTGCATACAAGGCTTATGGACTCAAGACCAGCTAAACCTACACATAAACCAAAAAGAGATGCTGGCAGTAAAACTGGCAATTCAGGCATTCAGACCGTTTCTCCAACAGGGACAATTGCTGATAAGGACGGACAACACCACAGTTATGTGGTATATCAACAAACAGGGAGGCACACATTCATATCCTCTATGCGGGATGGCAATGGATCTCTGGAATGTGGCCCTAAGCCTCAACATACAGCTCAAGGCAATATTTGTGCCAGGGAAAGAGAACATACTAGCAGACATCTTAAGCAGGACTTCCACGGATGCCCACGAATGGATGCTGCATCCAGACATCTTCAAATCCATCACAAGGAAATGGGGACTACCAGAAATAGACCTATTCGCATCCCCACACAATCACCAATTGAAAAATTCTGCACAAGGACATACCACCCACTTGCTTGGAAGGTGGACTCCCTATCTTTCAGTTGGGAAAACCTGACAGCATATGCATTCCCACCTCTTCCTTTGATGCACAAGGTGCTATTGAAGATCAAAGAAGACCACCCAAGGATCATCCTGATAGCTCCAGACTGGCCGAGGCAGCACTGGTACCCACTACTGAGGAGTATGTCTCGGGAACTCGCATGGCCTCTACCCCAGGTTCCTTTACTGCTAACACAGAACAACTTCAAAACCCTGCATCCGAATCTGAAAACACTGCAGCTAGCTGCTTGGAGCATTGCATAAGACAAAATAACCCAGATTTATCTCAAAGGGTTAAAGACATTATCTTGGAAGCTCGCAGACCCTCAACAAGAAAAACTTACTCAGCGAAATGGAAAAGATATCTCTTTTGGAGTGCAGCAAAAGGGCAAAATGTAGCACTGGTAAACATAGCTAACATCCTGGAATACTTAGCAGAGCTTTTCCACAATGGCCTGTCTTACTCTTCCATTAAGATTCATCGTCAGCTATTTCAGCAGAATACAACATGGATCCTCCAGTCTTCTCTCATCCTCTACTCAGGCAGTTTCTGAGAGGAATCAAAATGTAAAGCCACCAAGGAAGCCACCATTGCCTACATGGGACTTGAACTTTGTGCTAGAAAAGTTGACACTTCCCCCTTTTGAACCAGCAGCAACAGCAGAATTACAGTACTTATCATGGAAAACTGCTTTCCTGCTTGCAATCACTTCAGCAAGAAGGGTTTCTGAATTACAGGCATTAATGGCAGTGCAACCCTTCCTTATCTTCCATCAGGATAGAGTGTCCATGAGAACTAATCCTACCTTTATGCCAAAGGTGGTCTCCAGGGTATCTTTAAACCAAGCAATCCACCTACCTACATTCTTCCCCAACCCACAGAACAGGGAGAAAGACTGCTGCATACCTTGGATGTGCATAGGCAATTCGCTACTACCTGGACAGAACCAAGAACAATAGAAAAACTGATCAGCTTCTGGTAGCATATGCCACAGGCATGGAAGGAAAAGCAATTTCAAAACAGACAATCTCAAAATGGATAGGAAATTGCATTGGATTTTGTTATTCTTATCATGGAAAGGCAACTCCAGAGAATATCAGACCTCACTCCACAAGGGCTACAGCCACTACTACAGCTTTTTACGAGTGGCTACAAAGACATTTTAGAGGCTGCTACTTGGAGCTCCGTGCATACATTTGCCAAGCATTATAATGTACCCTTATACTCCAGATCCCGAGCAGGTTTTGCCACTGCTGTTTTGCAAGGGATCTTAACTACACCATAATCTTGTTAGGGCCTCCTCTCCCAGTTTGGCTATGGTATTCTACCCATTTGTTAGGACTGCAGATGCATCCTTGAAGGACATAGTACAGTTTTGTACCTACCATAAATGTAGATGTCCGAGAGGTATGCATCTGCAGTCAGGATTACCCACCCTCCTTCCCCACTGTGGTACTCCCAGGGTATTTGCCCATCTTGTAGCTAGCTGGGGGAATCTATTATGGTGTATTTATTTGTATATATGTATATACATGTTTATTTCTATTTGCTCTCTGTTGTTTGGAAACATTTGCATTTATCCAAATTTAGCCTTCCTAGAGGGCATCTGGCATCTGGGGCAAGAAACACTGAGGAAAATGGCGTCGGCTGATGCCTTTATACCCGAAGAACTGCAGCTATGACGTCGGGTGAAGTGCGACACCAGCCGAGGCTAGACCCAGACTTTGGAATCCGGCCGACCGAAGGGCTGCCTGAGGCCAGGACAACCCATTTGTTAGGACTGCAGATGCATACCTCCCGGACATCTACATTTATGGTAGGTACAAAACTGTACTTTCGCAAGTGCCGGTCGGCCGACTCCTGAGATTTTCGTGTTCGAGTTTCAGACCTGAAGTCTTCAATAAAGCTAAGTACCCCGTTGGGGAAACTTTTTTCTTGCTCCAGACCGATGTCAGAAAAAGTTAATTGTATTTCTTGTGGAAAGCAAATACCTCATAAGAACTTTCATTCTTACTGCATTCCTTGCCTAGGCCCTGATCGCAACGTTTCTGGTTGTCTGTTTTGTGCTAGATTTAACCATTGCACTATTAAGTGTCGGTATGATTTTGCTTTAAACTATTTTGGACGCCGGTTTAATTATCCAGAAATGTCATCGGATAGCCATCCGACTACCGGAGTTCATAAAAAACTCAAAGAAAAGGAGAGAGATGAACAACCGAGGTCCAAAACCGACAAAGCTAAGCCAGTCGCCGGTTCTCAGTGAGGCGCTTTCGCAGCCCCTGACGCCCACTGCTTTAGAGTCGCAGGCCGCTACCGACCCCCACTGGGAACTCAAGGTATTGGAGCCTCTGACACTATTCCCTCAGATGGGTCTGGAGCCGCTGAACAAGCACCGGCTTCTGAGAGTGTATTCAGACCTAAACATCTTTACATTACACCAACTTCAGCTTCAAAGGCAAAGACTAAAGTACCTTCTAAAGCAAAGAAACAAACTCAAGAGCCACGTGGACAGGCCTCTATACCCAAAAAACAGAGGCTCAAAATGGCCGAAGACTTGATTACCTTGATCAGGGGTTCCCATCCCCCTCCTGATAAGAGGCCTAGGCAAGAGACTAACTATGAATCTTCAGATCAATTTTCTATTTCTTCTGATTCCTCTTCTGATCAGGAGTATTCTCTTCCCCTATGAGAATTCTGACGCTGAAGAATCTATACCTTCAAGTTCTCCTCCAGAGGACTATTCTTTTGGGGAAACCTTGCATACCGTGAGGGAGCATTTCCACTGGGAGAGATTTTTCAAAATCTAAAAAGAGGCTCAGGGATTTCCTTTTACTACCTCAACACAGGCCTCTAGCCATTCCACCTGTGTTAGACATAGTAGATGTATTTTCGGAGTCTAGCCTGACCCCTGACTCCTTACCTCCAGCTCCTGTTAAGCCTGACTGATATTACAGGTTTCCTGACTCTCATAAACTGCTTTTCAAAAACCCTGCTGCAGACCCAGAAACTATTTCACAGGGTCCTAAAGGGGTTAAGGCTTCTGCTGCAAAGAACCCTACCCCCTCTGACAGAGACTCAAGGGCACTGGATAGATGGGGAAAAAAGGTTTACACATCTGCTACCTTGGCTATAAGGACCTTAAACTGTCAGTTTCATATGCTTAAATATCAGCAACATGTCATGGCATTGCTTAAACAGAAAATGTTGTTAAACTCTGAATGTGCAGAAAACAAGGAAATGCAGGATTTATTGCATGCAGTTGGAAAACATACTTTGCTATGTGGTTTTGATTATCTGGAGGCCTCCTGCAGGGCCGCAGTTGCGGGTTCTGTAATTAGGTAGCATGCTTGGTTAAAGGAAGAAAATCTGCCTGATCATGTCAAAGTTAAATTATTAGATGCACCATTACAGCATGATACTTTGTTTGGTGTTAAGGCAGAAGAGGTGTTAAAGAAAATGGAGGACAAAGCTAAATCTATGCACTGTCAAAGATTTTTTTACAAGTACAGCCACCAAGGTTTAGTAGACACTGGCCTACAAAGAATTGGTCCTTTCCTGTGTCAGACAGACCTCAAAGGGGCAGATCCCAGGCGCAATGTTCATACAGGTCAAAGCAATGGGGTGCTTCTACCTCCAGAAGTGGAGAAGACAAATCATAACCTTACAGGAAACAGACCCAATGACTTCCCCCTGCCTGCACCAAGCACTTATTTCTTGGCAGAACCCTTAGGGGGAAAATTAGCACTCTTTTCTCAAAATTTACACATTATAACCCAGGACAAGTGGGTTCTAAATATCTTGTCACAAGGCTACATGTTCCATTTCCATACCCTGCCAAGGGCAAACGGCTGGCCAGATCTGCCAAAATATCAATGGGCAGAGGCACAAAAACAAGCCTCATCCCTCATGGACATGAGGGCCATTCAACAAGTGCCAGAGCAAGAGAGGGGACAGGGATTTTATTCAAGACTGTTCTTGGTATCCAGAAAGGACAAGGTCTGGAGGCCAGTACTGGATCTATCTATTCTAAACACATTCCTGGATATACCAAAATTCAAAATGTTGACTTTGCAGCAGCTTCTGCCCATGCTGGGCAAGACCGCTTGGCTTGTAACTTTAGACCTAAGAGACGCATACCTGCATGTCCCAATCAGACAAATATGATACCTCAGATTCAAGGCTGGCTCAATGCATTACCAATTCTCTGCACTGCCCTTTGGCTTATCTACTGCGCCCAGGTTCTTTACAAAGTGCCTGGCACCAGTAATTGCATTCTGCAGACAAAGAGGAATACAAATATATCCTTACTTGGACGACTGTCTAATTCAAGCAGCGAACAAGGACATTCTTATACAGCATCTGGTGTTTGTGAAAAAAAAAGTCTAACACGCCTAGGGTACACTGTCAACGAAAATAAATCAAAGCTAGTACCCTCTCGAGATAATATTCCTGGGTGCAAGCTTAAATACAACTGCCCAGATGGCTTATCTCATGCCAGACAAACAAAGGCAACTGACTACCTGTTTCAAAATGTCAGCAACAAAGGCCCAGTTATCTGCAAGAAAAATTCTGCAGGCTTTGGGCTTCATGGCATCCTGCATCCTACTAATTCCATATGCAAGACTGCACATCAGGAAACTTCAATGGTACCTAAAAAGTGTTTGGACTCAACATTGCCACAGACTGGAAACTATAATTACTCTCATTCCCTGCTTGCAACAGGATTTTCGATGGTGGGCAAAGGCTTGTCACCAAAACAAGGGATAGTCATTCACATTACCCCCAGCCAGGCAGACACTTAACGGATGCATCAGATTATGCCTGGGGGGGGCCACATGGCAGGAAGATGCATTCAGGGCACATGGTCCTCAAACCAAATGCATCTACATATCAATCAAAAAGAGATGCTAGCCGTTCAAAATGCCCTGACAGCCTTCAAGGACCTACTTCATCCAGGACAACTACTGATAAAGACAGATAACACCACGGTCATGTGGTGTATAAACAAGCAGGGGGGGGTACACATTCTCACCCCCTTTGCAGACTAACCATGACTTTGTTGGACACAGCATTGACTTACCAAGTACATCTGCAGGCAGAATTCCTGCCAGGAAAGGAAAACACTCTGGCAGACGAACAAGCAGAAATCTCATGGATCCCCACGAGTGGCAGCTGAATCCACAAGTCTTCAGCATGATAACAAGGAAATGGAGATGCCTGGACGTAGATCAATTTGCCTCCCCTCACAACTACCAACTAAAAAGATTCTGCACAAGGACTTATCACAAACAAGCATTGAAAGTGGACGCCCTATCCTTCAGCTGGAAAAACCTATCAGTATATGCCTTTCCTCCATTGCCTCTCCTCCCCAAGGTACTCCTAAAGGTCAGACAGGAGAAGCCAAAGATGATACTGCATCCTGCATTCGTTTCTGCTATTTACACCATGGCAAGCCAGTGCCTAAGGGCATTAGGCCACATTCAACTAAAGCTGCAGCCACTTCAGCAGCCTTTCTCCGTGGAGTACCAACCAAAGACATATTAGAGGCTGCTACTTGGAGTTCAGTGCACACCTTTACAAAGCACTATCATCTGCCACTCTACTTTAAACCAGGGCAGGCGTTGCCACTGCAGTTCTGCAGGGCCTCATAGGCGCTCCTAATGCCATTTAGCTCCAGCCTCCCAACCATAGCTTTGGGACTCAACCCAAATGTAATGACTGCAACAATGAAACACGAGGAACATAGTACAGTTGTGTACACTTACCATAAAATGTAGATGTTCAAGTGTATTCACTGTTGCAGTCCAGGTTACCCACCCGCCATCCCCCTTTTTTCTGCTGGAACTTTTCTTTCCTTCCCTGACTTATACAACCTATGTGGTGTATTTGCTTGTAGATGAAGGTAAAGTTTATATTGGTGTATGTATTTTTATATAGATATAAATTTTGGCTACCCTTTTTAGGGGGCACCTGACATCTGGGGCAAAAAAAACTGAAGAAAATGGCGTTGGCTGCTTCTTTTATACCCCTGACGACCTGACGTCAGGGAAGAGGCGACAGCAGATGACGCAGGACCCAAGACTTTGGAATTCAGGCCGACTGAGGACAACCTGCCAGCAGGATTACCCAAATGTAATGACTGCAACAGTGAATACACTCTAACATCTACATTTATGGTAAGTGTACACAACTGTACTTTTTTACTCTAGGCTTTTCTTATGCATAAAAAGTAGACCTATGGAATTCCATTTTATTGCTCGAAAACAAAGCAAAGAATATATTCAGGATATTAACACGACAGATTTGCTTCTTCCATTGCTACAGAGCACTTGAATTGTGACTTTGGGCATTCAGAATGCCTGCCTGTGCCCATCCCCACAGTTTACAGATTCTATTTTGTTTATAATGAAGAATAATCTCATTTGTCTACCTTTTTGTCATATAGTGTTACCTGCCATATGCCTCACGTAATTGGCCCCAGCTTTTGCTGCCAAGAGGTTTGACGTATTTGTATCTTCCATTGTTTAAATGTTTGCCACATTCACGCTAGTTCCAGTCAGGAATTTCATTTTTCAGTAGAACTACAAGCTCTACTGTGTTTTCACAGCCTTGGCTTCTTCATGTGTTACCAGATGTTAGGTGTGCTCCTAATGTAGATTCCTAGGGATGATCTTGAGTACCAGTTTCTCCTTAATATCCTAGCAGCAGCATAGGATTCAGCCAGTGAAATACTTTTTTGACTTTCTTTAAAATGTAGAGAGTTCATTTCAAAGATATTTTTCAATGTCCTGGGTTATACTTTCTCGTTGATCTTAATGATTATTATTGGCAGTATATTACATGACAAGGGTATTCTGGTACCCTAGAGACATGTAGAATTAGAGTACCCAGTAGATGGAATATGTGCTACCATTGTTTACTAGTGGTGGTCAAAGTATTCCAGTGGTGGCACGACCAGATTCCTGTCAACAGCTGGACTACCTTTTCTACCAGTATTTGATCGGAAACAGAGCATTCACTCTTCTGTTTATACTTTGGGATCCAGTCTCCAAAAAGAAAAAGGTGTGTGGTCAGCACCCTGGAGGGAACAACATGCTAATCTTAAGCTTGCTGACCACTCACCTCATCCATACAGCCTTCAAATTAGTCCTGAATTCTAGAGTTCTGCAGATTGCAACAGACAACTAACTCTACAGTGATGTATTATGTAACTGACTACTATCCATGTCTATCCCCTCTGCAAATCAGGCATGGTAATCTGGAAACAGGGAGTCTAGATTAACTTGGCCGTTAGTGCCATTTGCTTTCCTGGTTGGGAGAGCACCCTGGCAGAGACTGTAATCAGAGATATTTCAGTCTGTCACAGGTGGAAACTGAAGATCTGATGATGTAAATTTTCGTTCATTCCTCAACAGTTGGGTTTGGATCCGATCCTCAGATCTGATTCTACCGTTATTTTCAGTTCATGGCCATTAGCAAACTCTCGAGCTCCTCCCCTTCCCATAATGCTGTATCCTTTAACATACCTCAGATCTCATTTGACACTTTTGCGTTCAGACGGGGTCGCTGTGAGTTCTCAAGCTTGGTGTTCAAAATTCTAGTTTATATATTTCCTCTCTTAATACACTTTAGTGCAATTCTTTTTACCATTGTTGGTAATTTTTTTTCTTTTGCTATCCCCTTTTTATACGTATGGGTGCACAGCATTATTTCCAGATGTTATGTAATTCCGTTTTCCCTATCACCTCCAGCTGTCTGCTAGATTCCTGATGTTCCACCCACTGAGAGGAAAGCAGCAGCACTAGAAATAGAAAAGCTGCTAGAAGTCGTCATCCAAGACCTCCCAAAAGATCAAATAGATTATGGAACTTACTCAAGATTCTTCTTAGTGCCAAAGAAAACAGGGGACTGGAGACAGATTTTGGATATCAGCAGTCTGAACAAATTAGTTCAGCACACCAAGTTCCAGATGGTGTCAGTTCAGTCCATTCTGCTTTTTTTGTGCAAAGATGGGTGGTTGTGCTTGATGGACCTTCAGGATGCATGCTGTCATATAAAAATGAACAGACAATCCAGAAGGTATTTGCACTTCTGGCTAGGAGCCAGTCATTATCTGTTCTGAGCACTGCCCTTTGGCCTCACCACAGCGCCCACGGTATTTGCCAAATGCATGACAGTGGTAACAGCTCACTTTGAGGCTCTAGGAATTACGAATTTTTCCGTATTTGGACGACTGGCTCATAACCTCTCCAACCAGGCATCTTCTGATAAAAGCTCGATACCAGGTACTCTAGACTTGCTTTCCTCTGGGGATTACTACAAATAACAAATCTCCATTAGAACCGTCTAAGACATTAATTCATAGGAATAATTTTCAGCACAGTACCCGTCTTCCTATTCTGAGTACAGACTATCCGATTCCAGGTCAGAAAGATAATTCATATTTCCTCAATTTTTTAATCCTGATTGATTCTACAAGCTTTGGGATAAATGTCTGCAACAATAGTTGTAGCTCCCCTGTCAAGATTTCATAGAGGATTCTTCAATGGATAACAGTTCAGTGATCCATTCTTCATCAGCATATGTCCACTCTGGCAAGGATTACCCAAGCATGCAAAGATGTCTTTGGTGTTGGATCTACTCAGATCATTTTCTACAAGGCTGTCCCTACATTCTTCCTCAACCCAAGGCCTTGGTGACCATGAACGCATCCCAGACCGAGTGAGGCTTAACTGCATGGCTTTTCCACTTCTAATGATGACAAGATTTTCCAGACTTTTTTTCCCCCATTCGAGAAATTTTGGTGGTTTCACATAGGTCTTCGACACGTAACAAATTTTGGAGGACAATTGGAGATTATTGAAAGCCGATGACAAAATTAGGAACTTAGTGAGCGAGAAGCCGAGCATAGGTTATAGAAACATGAAATCATTGAATAGGCTTCTATGCTATGAACAAATGCATAGGGGCCCTACTTTGACATCGAAGGAAGGCACTTTTCCCTGTAATGCATGCAATCAATGTAAATACATAGCGGAAGAAGCAACTTTCATACACCCTTATACAGGGCATACATATAGATTTAAAGGCTTTGCCAATTGCAAAACCACAGATGTGGTCTATTTGGCACAATGTCAGTTATGCAAAACGTTCTATGTTGGAAAACCAACAGAACGTTACGTGAACGCATAAGAGAGCACATCTATGCTATAAACAAGGAAAATACCACCAATGCACTGGCACGACATGTAATAGAAAATGGTCTAACGCATTGTTTTAGATTTAGGGTGTTGGAAAAGTGAATAGGACAAGTAGGTTGGGGAACCCCAAAAATAGAACAGAGGAAGTAGAAAACAAGTGGATCCTTAGGCTGCAAGCCCAAAACATGGTCTAAATGAGAAGATCTCACTAAAACCATTCCTAGCAGCCAGACCACTTAAACACTGAAGCTTTGTATATGGACACAATAAGCTTGCTAAAAAACATTGATTTTTTATATGTTTTTTTAGTGAGACATTTTAAAAATGGCATATATATTTTTTACTAGACATCATAGTTTTTTCTATTTTATTTTTTATATATTTTTAATAAGCTCATTTATATAGACAGAACTTTATAAATTTGGTCAATAAGTTCAATGGAGTTTTCAGAAGAAGACTTCAAAGGATGAAATACACTTGTTGAAACAACATTTTCATTATGTTATGCATATAATATTGTACTGAGTGACTAACTTTTAAAGCACCATTGAATTCTTTAGGCACAGGCACTTTAAATATGATTAGTCAACTGCTTGATATGAGATTATGTTGTGCAAAGAAGCTGCATCTAAAGAGTGGCTTATATGTGTTTTATGAATAATGCTGAAACAACACTTTTATAAAGTTATTTCAACTGCACTTTGTTATGCACATAATGCTGGGTTAAGTGATCAACTTTTAAAGTACTACTGAATTCTTTAGGCACAGGCACTTTAAACATGAATAGGTAATTGCTTGTTATGTGATTAAGCTGTGCAAAGAAGCTGTATTTAAAGAGTGGCTTTTCACTGAATGTTATTGAAGTCTGAAGAAGCATCATAGGATGTGAAAGCGCTTACTATTTTATTCTGTTCCTGTCAATAAAAAGTGGAATATATCGTTGGCTGTTGTCGTTTTGGATTTGTTTGCTGATAATTTTTGGATTTCTACATAGCTGTTGGTGCATCCTTGGTTTTTGTTCTCTTGTCTACCTCAAATACCTCATCTCCTGGCTCAACAAAACAATCAGATTCTGCACAGTCAACTCAGAACCTTAAACCTGGCAGATAATGTAGCCACTCAGACTGCACCTCTCTCTAAAGCCGTTAAGGATGTTATTTTAGAAGCCAGGAGGCCCAGCACTAGGAAATCTTATGCAGAAAAATGGAAGAGATTCTGTGCTTGGAACCAGGCACAAGGGCTCGACCCACTTGTCCCTAATATACCTCAGATTTTGCAATACCTAACTGAGATGTTGGACAAAGGCCTATCTTTCTCATCCATTAAAATCCATGCCTCTGCTATTTCAGCTCATTACAATACGGATCCTCCTATTTTTTCACATCCTCTACTACAATAGTACCTCAGAGGGGCAAAAAAATATAAGACCAAGGAGAGCACCAGTACCTACTTGGGACCTCAATTTTGTTTTAGAAAAACTCACACTGCCTCCTTTTGAAACAGCCAGCACAGCTGATCTAAAATTTCTGTCATGGAAAACTGCTCTGCTCCTAGCAATAACTTCAGCAAGAAGAGTCTGAAGAGTTACAGGCATTGATGGCTGTGGAACCTTTCCTCATTTTTCATCAGGACAGGGTTTCTCTTAGGACAAACCCAACATTCATGCCAAAAGTGGTCTCCAATGTGGCCTTAAACCAAACCATTCATTTACCTACTTTTTACCCAAATCCCCAGAATAAAGGGGAGAGACTTCTGCATGCTTTGGATATACACAGGCAGCTACGATTCTACTTGGACAAAACAAAAGCTTTCAGAAAAACTGAGCAACTGTTTGTAGCATATGCTGCAGGATCACAAGGAAAGCCTATTACAAAGCAGACAATCTCCAAATGGATAGGACACTGCATTCGCTTCTGTTATGCACAACATGGCAAATCAGTACCTAAGGGCATTAGGCCTCATTCTACCAGACCAGCAGCCACTTCAGCAGCCTTCCTCAGAGGAGTACCAACCAAAGTCATTTTAGAAGCTGCAACCTGGAGCTCAGTGCACACTTTTACCAAGCACTACCACTTACCTCTCTACTCTAAATCCAGAGCAGACTTTGCCACTGCAGTTCTGCAGGGCTTGTTAGCCTTGCCAAATCCAATTTGGACTCAGCCACCCAACCTCAGCTTTGGGATTCTACCCAAGTGTAATGACCAACAGTGAAACACGATGAACATAGTACAGTTGTATACCTACCATAAATGTAGATGTTCGAGTGTATTCACTGTTGCAGTCCAGGTTACCCACCATCCCCCTTTTCTTTGCTGGGACTTTTCTGTACTTCTCAATTCTATTCAACCTATGTGGTGTATTTGCTTGTAGATGAAGGAAATGTTTATAGTAATATATGCATTTTTTTGGCATATCTTTTATCTTTTCAGCTTTCCTATCTGTGGGCACCTGACATCTGGGGCAAGAAAAACTGAAGAAAATGGCATCGGTTGCAACTTTTATACCCCTGGCGCACTGACGTCAGGGAAGAAGCGACAATAACCGACGCCGGACCAAGACTTTGGAACTCGGGCCGACTGCGGGTCGCCTGCCAGCAGGATAACCCAAGTGTAATGACTGCAACAGTGAATACACTCGAACATCTACATTTATGGTAGGTACACAACTGTACTTTACTTGCTCTGAAGGGGCATAGTATTGTCTTGTGCAGCTGAGTTGTCTGGTCCATCTTTGGTCTTCAGTGCCTGACAGCATAATTCCCTCCTTGGAAGCCAGGAATAGCTACTGGTACATTTCTTTTGTTCACATCACAGCTGGGCACTGGTTTCCCAGTTTTGTCTGTAGGGTAAAGTCCTTAACAGGTGCAGATTAGTAATGCATCAGGTCCAGGTTTTTTTAGTTCTGTACCTACCCCCCCCCCCCCCATAAACTTATGTCAAGTATTAGATTCTGTGCATCATATCCCTTTTTTTGCTTGTTTTTATGGTGTAAGAAAATATATCTAGATGAAAGTTGACTTGACAGCAAGCTCTGTTTGCCTTTATATAGACCTCCAGTGTCTTTGAGTTAACTCATTAATGCCGACAACATTGACTCCACTGTTAATTATACCTGTTACACTACTTGTGTAGACTGCTTGTCCCATTCAAACTGTTGAAGCTTAAAAGACAGAGCACTGAGAGAATTTTTTTGATCTTGTTCCATCTTGCCAGCAATCAGTGGAACTCAGTCAGTTGACTGCTGGTAGGAGTTACAGTTAAGATTTTATTTGAGTGGTTCCCAGAATCTTATGTAGGAGAATGGTATCTGACACACCCTCAACTTGAATCCCTCCCTTCTTGAGTAGAGTACGAATAAGAACATTTGTGCTTTAGGTCTACATCAGATGACATTGTCTTCTGGAAGGTGAAACTGAATGCTGGAATATTTTATTTGGAGGGTAAAACAGCTGAAATAGTACGTAGAGCCAAATCCTCTGGTTATTCCCCTTGCAGTAAACCATTCAGAAATGCCTTGCTTTTTCAGATCTTGATGTAGGAGAGCTAGATTTAGAGCATTTCAAACACTACTTGTTGGAGTACTTTACCAGCAACAAAGACCGGGTTGCTTTTGGGTTTACAGCAAGTGATATCTTCTGTGGTACTGAATTTTAATACAGGAGTATTTCAAATGGTGGGTAAAGAAGGTGAAATAATATTTAGATCTACATTACATGGAGGAACCAAAGCCTGTAGCCATTCCCGTTGATAAACAGGTGTTCAGAGCACGTTCAAGTGTACCTACCTAAAGTCCAAGTAATAGTCCCCCCCCCCCAAAAAAAAATGGTCTCTTTTACAGGGTCCTGACAAAAGTCTGTTGTAAGAACGTTTTTGCTGTACCTGCTGTCTTGTTTGCCTAGCCACCTTCAAAGGAGCCAATTAACATCATTTTTCCCAGTGACAGGGAAACTGTGGAGTACTGGAAACATTTGGGGAAAATGTAAGCTTCTGGAAACCTTGAAAATGAGGGGGATTAACTGCTAGATCACACACACACACACAGACACACACGTATCCGGAGAGGTAAACTAAAACAGATGGAGATGGTTGTAGAAGTGGTTCATGGCTGTAAACGATATACATCCCCACAATCAAACCGTCTTAAATGCCATATGCATATATTCATCATTCACTCCCCAAAAAGTGAACAGCACTGCAAAACCATTGAAAAAGCTAACAGTGAAACAATATGTTGATTTTCTTCTTGTCTGTCAGTGGTTTAAACTTAACAATGACACCTCAACTCCCAGTAGTCTCTAGACTTTTCAGAGATGTGCCAGCACAAAACTTTAGACATCTTAATCACTCAGGTCGTATACTCCACCCTCTTCCCCCAAAACTACACTACCATGCACAGACAATGCTTTCTTAGTCCTTGTGCCCAAGCTGGTGGAATCTCTCCTTTATTAAAGATCATTCCTCTTACCTCATTTTCCATTCAGAACAGTAAGCACATTATAACTCTCTAGGAAACTACCTCTGCGAATGTTTGGGGTTATCAAAAAGTACTAGAGAATCATTAGACAATTCATGTAGTAGATTCTATAGGAATGAGAAGTGTACTAATTGATTCTCTGACAGAGTAGCTGATGCGTGGAACAGACTACCAAATTGGATTAAAGCAAGTACTAGTTTAGATATTTTTAAAAGCAGCCTGGGCACTTATGGAAAAAAAGTGTTTTGGTATATTGGCAAGCTAGAAGGGCATTAATGCCCTTGCTTGAAATGTTTGTATGTATGTATGTAGGTCGGATAGAATCAGTGATCCACCCTGGTTAACAAATTCAAAATAAAGAAGAAAAAAAAAGAAACTAGTGAAACACTTTGGGACACTATTACCAGGCTAGAATGGACAAAATCCACAGTGAAGCAAGCCTGTCATAGTTTGATGCAGTGCACTGAATGCTTGTGATGGAGTTGCTTCTACTGGCATAGCAGTCAGGGAACATTTCTGGCAAAACTTTTGTAAGAAGTTAGAAGAGGCAAGATAATGCAATCTGTAAAGCCTTTCTTCCACCTCTCCCATTCCTAGATATAAACAAGTTATTCTGAGCAGCACTACTGACCCTTTTCTTTGAAGCTGTTCAGGGCAGAACAGTGCAAAGAGAGGAGGCTTTTGAAGAAAAAAACTATTACAAAGGAGCAAAGAGTGTGGCTGACAAGAGGTCAGGAAATTGAGGGGCATTAACATGCAATCCTAACTATGTTTCTTTCCCTGTATTCCACTTCCAAATCTCCAGGGTTGGAGAATCTCCTTTTACATTGAAAACTAGATGTTCATTAGAGAAATCGCTGCTGCAGTATGATCACTTAGACTTGGGATTAGTTATACGTAGGAGTCTGCCTTTGAGAGCTTTTAAATGTATTCAGTATGGAGATTAATGCATAGCTGAAAATGGAATGCCATTTTTTGAACACAAGAAGTTCTCTGTTCATTCCATGCGACTCGGAGTGATAGGCACTCATTTGAGAATTGTATTGTTGAGATTTGACCATAGCTCAGTGCTTGATTTTTGAATTTGGATTCTTTATCTTGTCTTGTGTTGAGGTCAGTGACATCCCTAGCAAAATAACAAGCATTTCTATGAAAGTTTTTTTTTTTTTTTTTTTTTTTGCCTAGGGAACAACTGTAACATGTTTTTGCCAAGTATCAGGTACTGTGCATCATATCCCTATTTTTGCTTGTTTTTATGGTGTAAGAAAATATACCTAGATGAAAGTGTTAACTTGACAGCAAGCTGTGTTTGCCTTTATATAGACTTCCAGTGTCTTTGAGTTAACTCATTAATACCGACAGCATTGACTCCACTGTTAATTATACCTGTTACAGTACCTTTGTAGGCTGCTTGTCCCATTCAAACTGTTGAAACTTAAAAGACAGAGCACTAAGAATTTTTTTGATCTTGTTCCATTTGCCAGCAATCAATGTGGAACTCAGTCAGTTGACTGCTGGTAGGAGTTACAGTTAAGATTTTATTTCTGAGTGGTTCCCAGAATCTTATGTAGGAGAATGGTATCCGACGCACCCTCAAATTGAATCTCTCCCTTCTTGAGTAGAGTACGAATAAGGACATTTGTGCTTTAGGTCTACATCAGATGACATTGTCTTCTGGAAGGTGAAACTGAATGTTGGAATATTTTATATGGAGGGTAAAACAGCTGAAATATTATGTAGAGCTAAATCCTCTGGTTATTCCCCTTGTGGTAAACCATAAAGGAATGCCTTGGTTTTCAGATCTTGATGTAGGAGAGGTAGATTTAGTGCATTTCAAAGACTACTTGCTGGAGTAGTTTACCAGCAACAAAGACAGGGTTGCTTTTGGGTTTACAGCAAGTGATCTCTTCTGTGGTACTGAATTTTAATACAGGAGTATTTCAAATGATGGGTAAAGAAGCTGAAATAATATTTAGATCTACATTACATGGAGGAGCCAAAGCCTGTAGCCATTCCCCTTGATAAACAGGTGTTCAGATCACTGTCCAACTTAACAGGAATATACTATATTGGAGATGCAAGAAACTGCAAGACCATTTTTAAGCACAAATGAAAGCAGTGGTCTTGGTCTGGATACCTGTCACTTTGGGGAGGCTCTAAAGTGAGCCATAAGGTCCCTGCAAAATGAAAAGATGTATTAACAAAATGGAAAGATTTTAGAAATTAAAGAAAAGGTGGGCAGAGAGTTAGTGAGACCTTTGAGACACTTTATCAGTCCCAGAAATACCAGAGGTTGGCAGTCTAGAAGAGGTGTTCATTTGTTGTTCCTTACTCCTACATCCTGTAACATCTGCATGCTTGCTTTATCCTGTCTTCCTGTTAGGACAGATAAGAGGATTGCAGCTATTGTTAGTAACCAGGCCTCGGGTGAAGTGATTGATACCTATAGGTTGGTTTCTGTGCATCTGTGGAGGGCATCTAATCTTTTCAGTTTCAGACTGTACCATTTGTTGTTTTCTAACTGTAGGTTATACTCTTCTTTCTGACAGAGGAGCCTCCATAAGACTCGACAGCCTGGATGTTTTTTTTTTTTGCCTTTTCTTTTGTCGGCAGGACAAACTGCCTGCTTTTCCTGTGAAAGGACTGACAGCTGAAGGCCAGTCATCTAGCTTGGTGACACTGATCACTGCTGCCTTCAGTGATCTAATTGTTGCTGAGGAATATGTGTCTGTCTGGTATAAGATTAGACCACAGGAAGATCAAGCCTGTGACCTTAGGGACAGCATCTCCTTTGGCAAAACAAAAATGTTGTTCTGTGTCCTTTGACTTAAAGATCATTTTAACTAATTGGTGTACTTCCCTTTCGAGTCATGATGCAGAGTAGGTGACAACCTCTTCATCTTCTGCACATGCACCCCCCCCCCCCAAAAAAAAAAAAAAAAAAAAAAAGAGGTACTTGGACTTCATGTAGCTTTAGGAACTGAAGCCCTCATCAGTGTTCCAGGCATTTGAATGTGGCCTTGACTCTTCATTTCAAAGCCAGGTTCAAACTCCCTGGCCTCCCAAAAAATCTGCTAAACCCTACAGGATTGAAGAGTCCTGTAAAATTATGGCTACATCTTATCCATAAAGCTATGCTAAGTATAATTCTATTTTCCGTCCGTGTTTTGACATCAACTGTTTCTTGAACTAAATGTTGTAGCATATTCTTGTATCTGTAAACATGTATGTATGTGTATGTGTGCAAGTATGATTGTTACATATATCGTATTGTTTTTAGCATATCCTTGTAACTGGAATTGTGTTTTGTTAATTTCTTATACGATCCTATTCACTGTGGCTGTGTCTGTAAATGGTCCAGTGAGATCAGTGCACTACCTTGGCAAGCAAATATAAATAAAATAAATAACATTTACAAAAGCACCATGGTGGATCCAGCAGTAGCATGTATAGATATTTCCTTGCGGTTCAGACTTTATGCTAGGGTGAATATGCTTCCTAATAAAAGATAAGCAGGCTCCTGGATAGATAAGGCAAAAAGGTGCATTTTTCTGCAACCCTGGCTTTTCTTAACTATTAACTGCCAAGCCCACATCATGAAGTACAAAACAGACCTTTTCAGACAGCTAGAAGACATGGCTCCTGTGTTATATGAGGAAACCAAGAAAGAAAGAATTTCAGAGCTTAGCAGCTTCAGTGAGGAGAAGCTTGCAAACATGAATATGATGACCGCTGTATGGCTTTCGCTGCATACACCATCTAAAAATTGTCCTCCTACATGGGAAAAAAGAATCTAGAAAGACTACAGAGTGCTAATACAAGAGTAAAACTGCCTTTAGATGTTTTATTTAAGGGTTTGGTTGCATACTAAGAAGAAAAATCCTTTAAAAAGCAACTTGAAAGTCCACGTGAAGTTAGAAGCAAAGGAAGCCTTGAAAGACCATATAGCTGACCCTCGGATGACAAATCTGATTGTGAAAGAAAAAATAAGTGGAGTTAAAATGCACTGCAATATAAATTAGTTGTGTACAGAATTGTTCAAAATAACTGTAACCTTGGAAGAGTACATTAAACTTTTATAAAAATATGGAAGGTATAAAAATTTTATTCAGTAAACAATCTAAGGAATTGTTGAAAGAGCAGAAGGCAGAAGCTTATGAAGTAATACTAGGAGAAATGAAAGAAAAGTTAGGGAAATTGAAGACCTGATCCAGATGTGAAAATTTTTCTCTAGCACCCGAAAACTCAGAAGGGTCACACTGTGTAAGTAGACTTGCTTTGTAAAAAGACAGTAAAAAGAGCCCATTGTGTGTGTGTGCCCTTAGTTCAGCATTAAGGAAGAAAAAAACGTATTGATCAAGTTTCAAAAGTGTCAGAAACTAAGACAAACAGTTTAATAAGGGACCAAGACAGAGGACAACTAAACGTGCAGCTGCTGGGAAAGTGTGTAATAAAAAGAAACTGATGAAAAAAAGTACTGAAAGATAAAGGTGGATGGAAAGTCAGAAAAAAGATGTGATAACTTGCATACAGAATTAAGGTTGCTAACCATCTGTTTCTTGTAATACGGGCTACAGGGATCAATTTCTTTTGGTTAGGAATTTAAACATATGGAAAGACACTAGGATTTCCTCACTTGTTTATTGAGAAAATAAACTTTTAAACAAACTGGGTAGCAGAAAAGAATATTTAATAGAATATAAATAATGTAAAGCCTTTAGCTGAGTCTTGTGAAGAACTACTGAAGGAATTTAATGTTGCTGTCTTTGTGAAATCAGAGGGTGTGTGTGTGTGTGTGTGTGTGTGTGTGTGTGTGTGTGTGTGTGTGTGTGTGTGTGTGTGTGTGTATCCAGGTGAAGGCATGAAGAAACTAAAAATAATGCAGAACAGGGAAGGTACATTAACTTGTGAGAGAGAAGGTGACTTAAATCTGTGCAAAACAAATAAGCATGTGGTTAATGTAAATTAATTAAATAAGGTGGTTCAACAAACCTTTTATGAGACCACACCAGGAATGCAAACATTTAAAAAAATGAAGGCAATAGTAAATTGTAAAGATCTGTATCATAATTATGGTATCCAGAATTCCAGAAGTTGCCAGTTTTAAGGAGGACAGTACTAATATATATATATATATATATATATATATATATATATATATATATATATATATATATATATATATATATATAATGTGTGTGTGTGTGTACACATACATACACACACACATGCACATATTTATATAATGTGTGTGTGTACACATACATAACACACACATGCACATATTTATATAATATGTGTGTGTGTGTGTGTGTGTGTGTGTGTGTGTGTGTGTGTGTGTGTGTGTGTGTGTGTGTGTGTGTGTGTGTGTGTGTGTGTGTGGAGGCCAGTGGGGGGAAACAATTACAACATTTTATGGAAGAAATAAATTTGCCATTGCTCCCAGGATGAGGAATTTGAGTAGTAGGCCTAGTAGACACCCAAAAACTATAAATGCAAATATGAATGCAGCAAACAGGGAAGTCAGCAGATGATGGGATACTAATTGATGTCTGGAAATTAGGTAGAAAGAAAGAAAATTGTAAAACTATGGATGTTAAGTTGTCAAACTTGCCTTCATTCTTGCTGGATGGGTTCGGAGCCGATCCTCGGCTCCGACTCGGCACTTGCTAAGCTCGAGAACTCATTTTACCAGCTCGAGGCAACCCTATATCCCATGATGCAAGGCGTGACTACCTCAGATCTCGTTTGCCGCTTCGCGAAGAGGTCTCCTTTTTTACCAGCTCAGGTAAAGCTTCAATTTATAAAGATTTGTCAGGGTTTTTTCTCCCTTACCTCCTATATTTTCATTTATTGAGTATTTTTTATACTAATAGATAATCTCCTACCCTATATTCCCTCCCTTTACGTTAGGATTTATTCCTCTCTTCAGGCCTTAACCCTCCCTCTCAGTTAATTCCTGTCAGGTTGTTTGTTGTCTGTTTTTTGGGGGTTAACTGTGTGACTGTTGTGTGTTTGTGTATTTTTGGACATTATTATGTCTAAGGAAGTGAAGGTCTTAGGCTTCAAGAAGTGTGACTCGTGCTGTCAGAAAATGTCTCTGACAGACGGTCACACTTCTTGTGTGTACTGCCTGAGGCCTTTACACCTGCAGGACTCCTGTGCCATTTGTCACTCCTTTAGCCAGAGAGTCCTGCAGGAACGAAGAAACAAATTAATTCTTCGTGGCTTGTTAAAGCCAGAGGGTTCTCTGACCAAGGCTGGGTCGGTTAAACCCTCTAAGCCATCTAAAGCCCAGGCTGTAGTTTCCAAGCCTTCGGCTGTGGCTCCGACTCCTTCGGAGTCGAGATCGGCTCCGGCCGGAGACGATCTTTCCATTTTGGAAGTTGTGTCGGCACCGTCTGGCTCTGACACACAGATACCTAGTACTTTGTCGACTCCGGCCGGAGCCAACGTGTCTTTATCCAGTATTGGAGCCGATAAGTCTTCGGCTCCATCTGGAACCGAGGGGTCATCGGCTCCGATGGCTCCATCCAGGAAGAGATCTCGGTCTCCTTCCCTGGAGTCGATTTGTTCGGCTCCGGGATCTCCTCTTTTGTCGGAGCGGAGCCGATCTTCAAGATCTTCCAGGCTGTCAGACCACGATTTAGAGAGGGTGGTAAGCAGACTGTTGAAGTCACAGGCACTAGCCCAAATGCTCCATAGCCCGTCTCAACAGACGTCTGCTATTTCTCATCCCCCTGAACTTCCTCCTCCGACTCTCCTTCAGAGTTCGGAGCCGGAGCTTCTCGGAACGGGGACCGTGGGTGCGCCGGAGCTGATACTTCCCCTTTCGGCTCCAACGTCTTCGGCTCCGATCTCCTCCATGAGACCTTCCTTGGAGGGATCCGGTCGTTGAGTCTCCCTTGTCGGCTCCGAGGGGGCGAGTGGCATCGGACCCTTGTCCGACCCTGCTCTCCCTCTTGGAGCTTTGGCATTGGTGAGCTTGGCACCGACATTGGCTTCGGAGCCTTCTCTTTCGGTGGGGCCGGGGATTCCTGTTTCTTCGGAGCGGGATTCTTCTGGCCTCCCTGGGAGAGGAGCCTTCGAGGTGATGAGGAGTGTCCTAGCCCCTGAGCTAGGTCAATGGTCTATTCCTTTAGCTCCTCCATCTTCAGTGCCTGTTGATGTCTCTTGCCAGTCTCTTGCTCCCGGACCCAGAGATCCATCGCCCCAGGTTTCCCCATTGGGAATAACTTCCTCTTCCGAGGTTTCTCCTGATCCTGCAGCAGAACCCCCGCGTAAGAGGAAGCACACAGACTCCCCTGAGTCTACTACATCAGATACCGACTTAGATGAGTTGGAGGGTTCCCCACGGTCCCCCTCTGAGGATGTCTACTTTTCAGACATCCTGTAACTCCTTAAGCAGAGGGGGAACTGGCCTTCCATTGACCCCTCCGAGGATGAGTCTGTATACCTGGAGGCTTTTGGGTCTCGACCCTCCACCTCCTGGGTGTCTCCGCCTTTCGACCCACTCATGCAAGTAGTGGCTCGGAAGGCGTGGGCAGCCCCAGTTCTGTGGAACCAGTTCCTAGGAGGCCCTCCAAATTTATTACAGCCCCTGCAGACAAACCGTTTCTTTCTAAGGGCGTCCCTGTTGATGCTATGGTGGTGGCGGCCACCAAGAAGGAACTTGCTGATCCTTCTGTGCCTGTCCATCCTCCTAATAAGGATTCTAGGACCATGGATAGGTAGGCAAGCGGATGTTTTCTTCAGCGACCTTTGCTATGCGTTCGCTGAACTACCTTTGTCACTTTACCAGACTTCAGAGAGACATTCTCAAGGAACTAGGTGAAGTGGTTCAGGATCCTTCGGCGACTGGGGCTCAGGAAAAGATAGCCTCACAGCTAGGAATCCTCAATTCTTTGACTAACTCCTCCATGCGGCTCATTTCTTATGCAGCCGATGGGGCGAGTAGGGCCGCAGGCACAGGAGTGGCACTTAGGCGTCAGGCCTGGATGCGGCTTTGTAATTTTGCAGACCCCTTTAAGGCGTCAGGCCTGGATGCGGCTTTGTAATTTTGCAGACCCCTTTAAGGCGTCCTTCACCAATACCCCCTTTGACGGTTCGGCTTTGTTCGGGCCTCAGGTCAAGGATACTTTGACCAGGTGTGAACAAGACGGCAAGACCCTTTCTGCCGTAGGAGTCCATTTCTCCACCCCTTCAAGACCCTATCCTAAGGGTCAGAAGGGTGGGAAAATGTGGTTCCATAAATCTCAAGGAGTCACGCCGGACACACGTGGTCAGTTTACCCCCAGAGGCAGAGGGGGTAATAATAATAGATGCTGCCCTAGGGGCAGAGGGGGTCCGCAGAATCAGGGTAGCAGGGAGACTCTCCCTGATAAACCCTTCCAGCATCCCTGAGGTGTTGCCCGACTGCCCACCCTTGGAGGCAGTCGGGGGCAGATTGTCGCTGTACCCAATAGCCTGGCGTTCCCTCTCTCAAGACAAATGGGTGCAGTCGATCATATCCGAGGGCTACAATATCCCTTTCGAGAGGTATCCCGTTCCTCATCAATCCCTTCCAGACGTCTCACCCGGTCTAAGGGAATTGGCAAAGCAGGAGGTATCAAAGCTCCTAGCAAAAAGAGCCGTCCAAATAGTGCCAGCAGACCAAGTAGGATCCGGCATCTACTCAAGATTCTTTTTGGTCCCCAAAAGGACGGAAGATTGGAGACCAATTTTAGACCTCAGCAAACTAAACAAGTTTGTCAAGAAGGCAAGGTTCCGGATGGTCATGCTTCAGTCCATTCTACCCTTTTTGGGCAAGGACAACTGGATGTGCTCAATAGACCTTCAGGATGCGTACTATCATATAAAGATTCACAGGCGCTCCAGAAGGTTTCTCCGCTTTCGGCTGGGGTCCAGTCATTTTCAATTCAGAGCCCTGCCCTTTGGCCTCACTACAGCTCCCAGAGTGTTTACCAAATGTATGGCAGTGGTTACGGCTCATCTGAGACGTCAAGGATTCCAGGTGTTTCCGTATCTAGACGACTGGCTCCTCTCCGCCACCACCAGGCATCAACTCCTCAAGGCCAGAGACTACACTCTGCAAATCTGCAAACAATTGGGGATTTCAATAAACTTCGAAAAATCTTCGCTGTCGCCTTGCCAATCTATTACCATTATAGGCGCAGAATTAAACACTGTCAGTATGTCAGCCAGACTCACAAAACAAAGAATTCTGGACATTCAGAAGTATGTTCGGATCATATTACTCAGCAAGAAGATCAGAGCCAAATTTGTCCTGAAGGTTCTGGGTCTTTTGGCTGCGGCCATTGTTCTACTGCCATTGGCCTGCTTCCACATGCGTCTTCTGCAGTGGATGTTGTTCACTCAGTGGTCATTCCAGCAGCTCCCCATGAGTCACCAGATTTTAGTCACACAGTTGTGCAAGACTCATCTAACCTGGTGGATGTCTTCTCTGCTCCATCAGGGCCGACCGTTTGTTACCCCAGTTCCGGTTGCCACAGTCACTTCGGATGCCTCTCTGATTGGGTGGGGGAGGCATTATCAGGGCAGGATGGTCCATGGGACTTGGCAACCCATAGAATACCATCTGCATATAAATGTCATAGAGATGAGAGCAATGCTTTTAACGTTGCAAGCCCTCAGCAACTTTCTTCCCTTAGGGACTATTGCAGTTCAGACGGACAACATGTCTGTAGTCTGGTATATCAACAAGCAGGGCGGGACCAGGTCCTACCCACTGTGTCGAGAAGCTCTCAGACTTTGGCAATGGGCGATCTCCTCTCATCGGTTTCTGATAGCAACGCATATCCCCGGGAGATCCATCCTCTTAGCGGACAGACTGAGCAGAGCTATTCTCATGCCACACGAGTGGTCTCTCAAGCAATCGGTAGTGGACAAGATTTTTCAGAAGTTGGGCTTCCCTTCATGCGACCTTTTTGCTACACCCCAAAACAGCAAATGCCCGGACTTCTTCACCCTCTTTCCTCTACCAGGCCATTCCCCGAGAGACTCTCTAACCCAGGATTGGCCCCGGGGACTTCTGTATGCCTTTCCTCCATTTCCACTGATACCACAAGTTATTCAGAAAGCTACCGTGTTGAGAGCCAAGTTGATCCTCATTGCCCCCTACTGGCCTCGACAAATTTGGTTTCTGTCCCTGCATCGTCATCTCCCGGCGCAGCCTTGGCATCTGGACCCAGTTCCAGACCTTCTGACCCACCAGTCGGGTCAACCGCACCGGGCCGTTCGTTCTCTCAACCTCACTGCTTGGTTGCTCCACTTCCTTCCTTAGCCAGGCTTCCTATGATTTCTAACCCCGTTAGGAATATCATAGCAGCTTCTCTAAAGTCCTCCACCAGAAAGATTTATGCCAGTAAGTGGAAACGTTTTTCTTTCTGGGCAAAGTCTAAACACTTAGATCCCTTTACTGCTCCAGTGCATTCAGTTTTGGACTTCTTAGCAGAGATTTTTCAGGCAGGGTCTTCTTCTTATACAGTTAAAGTCCAATTGGCAGCAATCTCTAATTTTCATGTTGGCTTAGCGGATCAAAACATAATGTCCCACAAGCTTTGCAAAGCCTTTCTCAGAGGTATATTTCTCCTGAAGCCTCCAATCAGAGATCCTCCTCCGCAATGGGATTTGAACTTAATGCTGGCATCCTTGATTCTACCCCCCTTCGAACCGGCTGCTACATGCTCTTTAAAGTTTCTTTCCTGGAAAACAATTTTCTTGGTGGCTGTTACTTCAGCTAGAAGGGTTTCTGAACTTCAGGCCCTCTGTGTCCGTTCCCCTTACTTGGTTTTTCACAAAGATAGGGTATCTTTAAGACCTAATCCATCTTTTTTGCCCAAAGTTGCTTCCCAGACGAATCTGAATCAATCTATTGATTTGCCAGTTTTTTTCCCTAATTATTCAGACAAAGCTGAACAAAAACTTCATTGCTTAGATGTCCATCGTCAACTCAGATATTATTTGGACAGAACTAAACAATTCAGAAAATCTGATCAACTATTCCTTTCTTATGCAGAGAACAGAAAAGGTCTCCCAGTCTCTAAAGTGACCTTATCCAGATGGCTGTCTTCTATCATTTCTTATGTTTATCATCTTAGAGGCAAGCAACTGTCCTCTAAACCAAAAAGCACATTCTACCAGGAGCCTGTCCACATCCACAGCCTTTCAGGATAGGCTACCTATTGACACCATTTGTGCAGCAGCCACTTGGGCCACTCCTCACACCTTTGTCTCTCATTACAAATTGGACTTGGCCTCCAGGGACAGGGCTAGGTTTGGTTCCACAGTTCTCAAGAGTCTGTTCCATTGAGCCACCCAGGATAGAGGTGCTAGGGACGCGGTCCCATCCAGCAAGAATGAAGGCGAGTTTGACAACTTAACATTTAGAAGTTATGTACATACCATAATGTTCCATGTTAGTTGTCTTCTCTCGCCTTCTTTCTTGCATCCCTCCCTCCTTCCCCCTGGCCTGGACTGATCTTGAGGTTGTATCTTCCTTTGTTGGGGGTGTTGTCACTCTTTCCAAGAGTTCCCATTAGGAAGAGTCATTATTGTTAGTGGCTATCGGCCTAGTTTCTCCTACATTTAGTAATCTTCTTCCTGGGGAAGAAGTGTTTTTTGGCAGGGTTTTCTTCTAGCTACCAAACGAGATCTGAGGTAGTCACGCCTTGCATCATGGGATATAGGGTTGCCTCGAGCTGGTAAAATGAGTTCTCGAGCTTAGCAAGTGCCGAGTCGGAGCCGAGGATCGGCTCCGAACCCATCCAGCAAGAAAGGAGGCGAGAGAAGACATCTAACATGGAACATTATGGTATGTACATAACTTCTAATTATTGTTGTTTAATGGTATGGGGGGGGGGCACATGAAACATTGGTGGCTGTAGTCCTTAAAGAAGGAAAAGATCCAATAGATCTTGCATTATACAGACTAGTATCAATTTTAGCTCACAATTATAAAATATGTATGGATATTATTGCAAACTGGATAGCTGATACACTTCCAAGACTTGCAGACTTGGATCAGTGTTTTGTAGAAGGCCAGAAAACATTTGACAAAATAGCCAAAATAATGCTTATTCAGTGTGATGCAGAAGAGGCAGTTAAGTAATTTCTGTTATTCTAGACACTAAAAAGTTGTTTGACAAAGTTTGCCTTCTCTCTCGAATTAATGTTGAGGACATTTGGAGTCTTAGAAAAGCTTAAACCAATATTAAATATGTACAATGGCTCATTGGCAAGCATAAAAACTAGAGGCTTTGTGACAGATTTAGATTGTGTGTAGGTGACTAAACATGGGTGCCCACTTTAACCATTCCTCTTTGATCTACATCTAGAACCATTAGCGATGGGAATTGAAGTTCACAAGTTCAGTGTTATGAATGGTATGGACAGCATGTTAATGTGGTATTATTAGCTGTTGATGTATAGCAAACGAAGAACCAGACTTTCCTAGGCTATTAGAAATGTTAAGAAGATCTCTGATATTCTCTGGGTATAAAATCAATTAAAGTAAGACGGACACAACTGCAGTTATTTATATCCCCACGCAGGTTTTAGTGCAGTACTTTCCCTACCTTTGGGAGTATGATAAGATTAAGTATGTTGGTATTTTGATAAAGAAGCAGTTAGTTTTAGAAGGAATCCTTCCATAAAATTAGAACTAAAAGTGTAAGCAAATTAAGAACTTGGTGAGTAAATGACAGTGAACCTGGTTAATGAATTTCAGGCCATTAAGATGTTTACAGTGTTTTAATATATGTAGGACAAAATGTTTTAGTGCCACATGAGGAGAAGTTTTGAGAAATATTAAGAGGGGTAAAAAAATAGTTCATATCAGGTGAGAACTGTGTGAGAGTGAAATGGAAACAAAATTGGTCTTGCATCTAGACCATGGAAAACTTGGGCTTCCTGATCTTGCAGGGTTGTTATAAAGTCACCGATTGTAGGCTGTTGCATCTTATGCAATGCAGTTTGAAGAATGCAGAACAAAGTGGAAAAGCATGTTGCTGTCACTGAGGGAAATTCCCAAGGAATGTAAATAGACTGATAAAGTACAGACAGTTTGAAAAGGAAAAAAAATAATTCCAAAAATAACTCATTTAGCATCTAATTGGCTTTGTTCCTGTAAATGATATCCTCTTTCTTCAGCTCATACTTTACCCTTTATTTTCTTTGCTTCTATTTCTTTCTGTAACCACCCTTCTGCTCTTCCTTACCCCATTGTTACCTTTCCTTTTTACCATGTCATTTCTCCCTTTCATTTCTCTAATCATCCATCTTATTTTTTCACGGTTTCTTCTCTGTATGGCTCTTATTTATCTGAAATCCTGTTCATTTATTTCCTCACGTGATTTGCAAATAAGATTATTCATCTTTGTACTGTTGTTAAGTATTAGTGCAATTATATTAACGGTCCTTTTTTACTTCATGTTTGTAACAGGAGTTTTTTCTCTGCAGGCCTTCTCTGAAAATGTACTTTGCTTAGTCAGACAGTCATGGTAAACAAGTAAAACAGGCATACTGTGGAGTATATCTATACATAAAAGCGAAAAGAAACTAGAACGTAAAGACACAAAGATGTGGAGAAAGGGAATTATGCTCCTGGGTGTGGTAGCAGTTTGTGCAAATGATTCAGAAGCTGGTTTATTTATTTACATTTGTTGACCGGGAGTGTCCGACTGGACGTAGGTTGATTTTCAGCAGAGGCCCAGGGAGAAAAGCTCCACAGTTAAAATAAACAAGACAGTAGTTACATTGGATTACATGGTTATTAACAATTTAACATAGCAAATACTTACAACATATTTACAGATGAAGAACATAGTATTAATTATTAAGTATTAAAAAAAAAGTACTGGGAATGGATTGGGGTAGGGCATACAATATCAAGTAGGACCAAGCAAAAGATTGATGTAACTTTTCAAAAAAACAAGCTTTCCACTTTATCAAGGATTAGTTAAGTTAAATAGGGAAAACAAAACATAGAGATAATGAAGTCACCATGCCAGTATCTGCAGAATTTACAACTGAATCCAGGACATAAAAAAGAAATTAATAAGCAGAGCCAAAATTCTTGTAAGAAAAAGAGAGGGAAGGAAAAAAAAGTAGTCTCTAGTTTTACTCAAATTTCTTCAGAAGTTTAGGTAGGAAAATAATGGGGAGCAATGGAAAAAACATGTGTAATGCACCAAAATCTGTAATGGTGTCAATGAGGTTTAGAATATTTGCGTTGGAGTATCTGTGTAGGTATGTTCATACAAGTAATTCATAAAATGTGCTCCCCAAGGTATGTTGGAGATGTCTGCAAAATGAAAGCACACATTTTGGTCCTGTTCAAAAGTAGAACATTTCAAACCAGCAATACAGCGTATGCTAAACTATATATTTAATGAACAAGTCAGATTAAATATGTGTTTTTTGAGCTGCATCCTGGAGTCAGAGGGAACTAAATATAGTAAAGAAATGTTGAGCTTATTGCCATTAGTAGTGAAAAGGTGGTAACTAGGAAGTGGCAAACAGGGCTTGAACTGCCTTTTTTTAGTTCTCCATATGTTTAGGGTTTCTTGACAGGAATGGATCCTATTCCTAATTCTGAATATGATTAAAGTGAAATTAGTGTTGCTTCAGACTTTGGTGTTTTGGCCAGAGTGCTTTTATCCGTAATGCAGTATCCCCAGCATTGTCTGTTTCTGTAGTTCATATGGATGTTGCTCCTGTTGCTATTCGAACTATTTGGGTGTGATTATTCCACGGTGCTCTACCTTCTGCTTGTATATCCTTGTATTTTATACATTGAAAACATGGCGATGATCATAAATGAGTTAGATGTAGAATGGGGATCTAAAAAAGAAAGAGTATGCTCCACATAAACAAGTGACTAATCTAGAGCAGTACAAAAAGGGAAAAAAAAAACAGAACTTGGATGAGAACAAAAGGGAGAAGTAAGGCAGTAGCTTACTTGGTTGAAGACTGTTTTGCATTAAAACAACAACTGATGTAAAATAAGAAAGAAGATGGACAATTAATAATGAGTTTACTATGTAAATGTGTACATACGATAAAAATGAAGAAAAGAAATGTGCTTTGTAATTGTATTGAAATATGTATGTCAGTATTCTGAAATGTCTTTTCCTATTGTATGTTCCGATGTGTGAATTTTGAAATAAAGTATTTTATTAAAAAAAAAAAAAAAAAGTGTGACACCATTGATACCTGTAACAGTGATGCAGCTAGGACACAGTAGTTAGACTTACACAGGTTATAATTTGTACTTTAACAGAGGCATTCAACACATACTTGCCTAATTCCCATCTTGGCAAGTATTTACTGTTTGGGTCCCCTTCTGAGTAAGTTTTTAAGAAACAAAGGGGAAGGTAACACTGAAACTTGTTAAACAATTATTTCATCCACCAATTCTCAGCTATTGAAAGAACTATCCTACCAGATAGTGGACAGTCTATAGAAAGCAATCCAAAGTGAATTAATTCTGCCAAAACAGTGCCTTTTAAAGGAAGCAGAATTGGGGTGGCCGGTTCAGAGACGAGCAAGTTTGCATATGGAGGAAAACCACCACTATTTCAAGATACTAGTGGGCAGTACTATTTCCATCTTCCCTTTCCTATAACCGTTGAATACTCCCACCCTCCAGACCACTTCATGGATTGGAGGGTTTCCTGTTTCAGGGACGATTGGTTCTCAGTAACTTTGGACGGATGGTTGAGAAAGATAATGTTCTCAAGTTATGTAACATAAAATTCAAAGCATTTACTCCCTTCCTAGGAATGCCTCCCATCCTTACAGGTCAGTAGGAGAAAGTATGATCTGTTTTGGCTCAAATCCTGCAGTGAGAAGCCACAGAGAGAATTATCCTGCAGAAAAAGGGAAGGGATTTGTAATCTGGTTCCTAATTTAAATTGTCATAATAACATCAAATTCAAAGTTTTCACCTTCTTAGGAATGCCTGTCATCTTTGTAAATCAGGAGAAACAGATACATTCAGCTTTTACTGAAACCCTGTAGAGATGAACCGTAAAAAAGAGCTACCTTGCAGGAACAAGGATAGGGGTTCTTTATTCCTAGCTTTTTGTCTGATTCCAAATTGAGATGGCCCTTGGAAGCCTTTTTTAGCTCTTCATAGGCTGAACAAATTCCTGAGATTCCACTTTCAGATGGTAACACTTCCAATACTGCTGGCCTTCAGCTGTTTTAATTATGGACCTAAAGGATGCGTACTTATGTTTCTTTCCGCAAGAAGCCCTTGCAGTTCTGATGTTAAAGTCTGGCACCACCACTTCATGTTGTCTTGCTTGTTCTTTGATCTGTCCATAGTATTTGCTAAATATGTAGTAGTACTTTGTCTTTGTTTCCCAGAGGATACAGGTGATCACATCTCTGCTCATTTGGATGACTGCCTCAGTCAGGCAGTTACAGGGAAGATGTAGAGGGCAAAGTAATACACAGTTTGTTGCCTCTTCAGCTTGGATTGCTCCGAAATATACCCGTGTCAAATCTTATGTTAGAAATTGCATAATTTTCCTGGAAACCCTTCTGTGCACCAAACAGAGGTAGCCCATCTTTCCATGGAACAAGGATTTGCTGCTGTGGCATTTTGTTGGGACCTCAGAGAGCGGAAAGCAGTGTCAGTTTGATTGTTCTAAAACCCATGGCGTACATGTCAGCTTCTATCTTCATGGTTCTTTTAGTCATAGTGCTTATGCAGAAAGTCTGTTGGTACCTGAAAAGCCCGTGTGGTAACAGAACACACCCATTAAGCAACTTTCTTTATCAAAGAAAATATTGAGGATCCCTGGACATGGTCTTTGTAGTTATGGAGCAAGTGCATAGACACACTAACGTATATGGATCTAACTTGGGGGCCCATGCTGGCTCTATTAGGGTGCAGGGAACCTGAACCTAACTGATTAAAAAATGTCAGTCTGAAGAGAATAATGGGCCCTCATCCTGGCCTGATTTTCAGTACCATTTGGCAGCTAAGAACTTTGAAGGTGATCACAGACAAAACTAGTTATGTGATATATTAACTTGTTAACATTGTCTAAGCTTCAGATCATCACACCTGTAGCAATCTATATGACCTCATATTTCAAAGCAGTTTTGAAAAATCATGTTAAAATCATAATGCATGTCTTGTGAGCAGTAACTGCTATTAAAAAGGTTCAAACAGCAGGCTTATTAAAAAAGCTTTCCTTACAATAATAGTGTTTCCACAGTCTGTCAGTACTGTAATATATTACAATGTAAGCAAACCCAGATGTATGTTTGTCTCTAAAATTTTACAGCTTTTCATATATTGGAAAGTGTACCAGCCTTGAGATATATGTTTAGTCACAACACTTTTGTTTTTTAAGACTTGAGCTTTCACCCAACCGCAAGAAATTCCTTTGAAGTATTTACAGAAATACAAAATATTTGATTTTATAATTGTTTTTCAAGATATTTGATTTACAGTGCAGATACAGATGTTAATAACAGATCTAATGTCATTTTCATTCATTCCTCAACTGATGGGGTCTGTGATCCGGCTCTGATCCAACTCGGCCACTTCTTCCAGATCACTGTATCCAGATCACTGTATCCTACTCTCGAGCTCCTTTCTTTACCCATAATGCTCTGCCAGCCTAACATACCTCACATCTCATTTGCTGCTATATCTCTACAGACGTAGATCCTCTTTTCCTCAAGCTACTGGGTGTATTTTCAAATAAAGCAGTGAGTTTTTCAAAATTTCTTTCCAGTAGGTTCTTTTAATATCTGATGTCCATTTCATTATGCATCACGAATTGGTCTTCAGATCCGTCCTCTGAGCCAAGTTGGTCATTTCTCAGACATACGATCTGAGCCTCAACCTCCTTCCTCTCCCATAATGCCTCACTCCCCAACAAACCCTCCGATTTTGTTTGCCGCCATTTGGTCCAGACATGATTGAGAGCCTCTCCAGTGTTGTCAGTTTTTTCTCTATAAATTAGTAGTTAGTCTTCCTTTCTTCTATACCTCTCTCCTCCTGCTATGCTATCTTAGTGGTCGCTGGTGTTCAGTCCTTCCTGCCCTTTTTTGTACTTTTGCTTTCCCCTTTACCTTTCGTTTCTCTTCTAAAACCAAAAAAAATAAAAAATATTTCCCTCTGTCCTTTTAGAGTAGTTACTGGTAGCATCTGACTGGTTCTTTCTTTCTGTTTGTGTGCATGCGTTTTGTGAGTGCCTGACAAACTCACTAGGTTTAAGAGGTGTGCCTCTTGTGGGCAGAAAATTCCTCAGTCTGATGCCCACAAGAGGTGCGTTTACTGCTTGGGCCCAGGGCACTTGGATATGCCTTGCTATATTTGCTCAGCTTTCAGTCCCCAGACCCTGGGTGATAGGAGGAACAAGCTCATCTTGAGAGAGTTTTTTACCCTCCTCTGGAGTCCAGACCCCCGCTCAGAAGTGGTGACTTCCTTCTGCTTCCCTGGGGACATCAGCTTCCACCTCTGAAAAGAGGAGAAAACTTTCAGATCTGTCTTCTTCAGATCCCTCAGCTGGACAGGAAGGTCTTCCTAGACATTGTCGACTGGTGGGGTACTCCACAAGTAGACCTGTTTGCCTCCCCCCAGAACAGGCAGCTGTAAACCTTCTGTTCAAAGACCTACTCCCCTCTAGCATGGAGAGTGGACACTTTCAACATCTCTTGGGAGGGGAAGTTTCTTTATGCCCCCCTCTTCCCAATGATTCAGAAAGTCCTCCTGAAAGTCAAGAAGGACAAACCAAATATCTTGTTAAGGACTCCCTACTGGCCAAGGCAGCATTAGTTCTCCCTATTTCACAATTTAGCCAAGGGCAATCACTACAAGTTACCCTACAAGGTGGACCTACTGACACAAGACAAAGGAACTCTCCTCCAACCACACTTGCAGATGTTATCTCTGACTCTGTGGGTGATAAACGTTTGATCCTCTTTAGACACCACTACTCAGAGGACGTGCTTTCATTCCTGAGGGAGGCAAGGAAACCTACCACTAGAAAATCTTAACTAAGTGGGAAAGATTTACAAAGTGATGTCTGGACAAGGGAAGGGACCCTTGCTCTGCTGATGCCCCCCCCCCCCATTCCTGCTTATGTGTGTCAGTTGATTAAAAGCGGACTTTCGTATTCTTCAGTGAAAGTACACCTTTCTGCTATATCAGCGTGCCCTTTCATCCCCCCCCCCCCCTTGCTAGCCAGGCTCGACATCAAGCTGTTCCTTAAAAGGGTCTTACACATGAGACAGCCAAAGAAACCTATCCCTCCGCCCTAGGACTTTAACTGTATCCTAGAAAAACTTACCCAGCACCCTTTCGAAGTGGCTGGGACTTCTTTCCTACAGATGTGTACATGGAAAACTGTCCTTCTGGTGGCTATCACTTCAGCCAGAAGGGTGTCAGAGTTGCAGGCCTTAATGGCTTGCCCCCCCCACCTTCCACAAAGACAGTCACCCTGCGAACTAATCCCTCCTTTATGCCCAAGGTGATCAATGACCTTTCTCTAAACCAATCTATCCATCTACCCACTTTCTTTCCCTCCCCCACTAATGAAGGGGATAGGGTACTGCACTCCTTGAATGTGCAGAGGCAATTAAGATTCTACCTGGACAAAACCAAAACCATTAGGAAATCTAAGCAACTCTTTGTCTCCTTCCACCCCAGAGCCCTGGGCAAGGCAGTCTCCAAACAAACCATCACATGCTGGATCAGGAAAACCATTTGTCTCTGCTACTCCCACCATGGAAATAAAAACCCAGTGGGAGTAAAGGCCCATTCCAGTGGGGCATTGGCCGCCTCCAAGGCATTCATAAGGGGTCTGGACACGGCTTCCATTATGGAAGCAAGCCACATGGTCTACTATCCACACTTTCACCAAACATTATAAACTTGTACAAGTCTCCAGAGCACGGGCAGGATTCGCTAGGTTAATCCTACAGGGCTTTGTAGAATCTTCTTCGGCATCTGCCACCCTCTCATCCATCTAAGCTGTGGTACTCTCCCACA
Organism: Protopterus annectens; assembly: GCF_019279795.1. Classification (NCBI taxonomy): domain Eukaryota; kingdom Metazoa; phylum Chordata; order Ceratodontiformes; family Protopteridae; genus Protopterus; species Protopterus annectens. The sequence goes on along the minus strand of NC_056743.1, from coordinate 1,343,592,171 downwards.
ACTAGAATACTGCAACATAGGAATAGAAGGACATAGAATAGTTGTGTAAAATCTTACCATAACCATAGATGTCCTTCTCTTCCATGTTGCAGTATTCCTTCCCACCCACCATCACCCCCAATTCACTCTCTTTATTCGCAGCTAATACCTGGACCTATCTGTGCTACTGAAGGATACCAAGGTCATACACTTTTTCCCACTGGTATTCCTCCTGCTGGGCCGCCTTCTCTACCTGCTGGCCTTCAAGTTCTGCGAATTGTGTGTCCAGACACCACATTTAAGGCCCCTGGTTTATGGCCTTACTTCTGAGGTCCCACGCACACTGCAACAGCCAAACTGTAGCTTTTGTATAGGAGCCGACGTACGAGTCGCCTTAGGCAGGAAATCCCACAACTAGAATACTGCAACATGGAAGAGAAGGACATCTATGGTTATGGTAAGATTTTACACAACTATTCTTTGCAGCTCTTCCCTCACAATGGATATTGTCTATCAGACAGCAAGTACAATGCCTACTAGACACTCCATCTCTGCCAGCTCATTCGATTCTCATAGCCTTGGACTTCATGTTGGCTGCCATCCTTCTGGTGCCTCTAGCCAGGTTCTTCATTGGTCCCTCATAGAGACCAAATTGCACATAAAAGTTCTGGAGATGAGAGCAGGCCTTCTCACATTGCAAGCTGTTCAGGACTGCCTTTCTTTGGGGACAATTGCAATCCTGACATACTATGTCAGTGGTATGGTACATCAGCAAATGTGGAAACCCAGATCTTACCCTCTCTGTAGAGAACACATGAAAGTTTGGGAATGGGCGATTGCTTCTAACCGCTTTTTTATTCCAACACACATCCCAGGGGAATCCAGTGTCCTGGTGGACAAATTGAGCAGGTCCATCCTGAGTCCTCATGAGTGGTCCCTGAACCAATCACTAGCGATCGAGATTTTCACTTGCTGGGGCCAATCTTGCTGTGATCTTTTTGCCTCTCCCCTAAAGAACAAATGCAGCCGGTACCTCGCTGTGATCCCCCCTAAAGGGGGTATCACCCAGGGACACTATGGTCCATGATTGGCCCCCAGGTCACCTGTATGCTTTTCTGTTTTTCATGAGGGAGCAAATTTCTCCACAATTAAGGTATAACTTGCAGCCATCGCTAACTTTCATGTTGGGAAGGGAGCTGGTTCTTCCTTTACCCTTTCTTCTTCCAAACTTTGTTGGGCTTTCTTAAAAGGAGTTTTTCACCTTAGACCTCCAATCAAGGATCCTTCTCCACCTCGGGATCTTTACCATAGTTTTACAGGGTCTCACCCAAAAACCCTTCAAACCTGGTAGTTCTTGCGAGCTGAAGTACTTGTCTTGGAATACAGCCTTCCCTGTGGCCATCACATCAGTCAAGAGTGTTCCGGAATTGCAGGCTCTGTCTTCTAAACCTCCATACATAACCTTCTTCAGGGCAAGAGTTTCTCTCAGAACAAATCTGTCCTTCATTCCAAAGATTGCTTCGGATGTCAACATGAATCAGACTATTCATTTTCCTGCATTCTTTCCTAATTATTCTAACAAAGATGAGTACATCTTACATTCTGTGGATGTTCACAGACACTTACACTTCTATCTACATAGAACTAGGCTTCATAGAAAGTCAGCTCAACTGTTCATTGCCTTTTCACCTAATAGATTGGGACAAGCAATCTTTAAGGTTACCTTGGCAAGGTGGATTATAGAATGTATATCTACGGTTTATTCCCAACAAGGCAAACTACTTCCCTGTCCGGTTAGAGCCCACTCAACTAGATCTAAGTCAACCTCTTCAGCCTTCTCTGCTAGAACTCCAGTTGATGAGATCTGTGCTGCAGCTACTTGGTCCACGGCTCATACCTTTATATCTCATAAATTAGACATTATTTCCAGGAACAGGGCATCATTTGGTTGTGCGGTGCTCAGGCATATCCTTCCTTGAGGTCCTCCCAGGGTTTGTGTAGCTGGGGACTCTGACCCATTTGTGATGCATAATGAAATGGACAACATCAGATTAGACATTATGTATTTACAGTAACTTGGTATTTCTGTTGTCCAATTTCATTATGCATCACTTCCTGCCCTCCTCCCCCCTTCCTTTTGGATCTGAGAGTAACCTAGAGGACTAAGGAACCCACTGGCTCCTAGTTTGGACTCCAGTAGACCTCTGTTTTTGTTTCATGTTTATCTTGGGAATATTCACCTCATTGTTAAGGCAGCAAACTTGATCTGAGGGTTTGTTGGGGAGTGAGGTGTTATGGGAGAGGGAGGGGTTTGAGGCTCGGATTATGTATATTTTGTACACTTGTATTTTCAACCAAAAGGGGGAATATCTTATTGTATACTAATGGCTGTAAAGTCTGCAGTCTGTATACTACTACTCTTTAATGTCTCTCTTGTAAATTTTTCTTCTCTCTGTAAACTTATGGAGTTTTTCTCCCCAGGACTCCAATGAAAAATGGACATTTGTTGTCCAGTCGGACTATCTTGGCAAACAAATGTTAAATAAGTATGTCTAAGAAATTACTGACTTTGATCTGAGGACTGATCCGAAGACCCCATTTGTGATGCATAATGAAACTGGACAACGGAGATACCAAGTTATGGTAAGTACATAAATTCTATTTCTTCTTCATCTTCCTCCCTTTATTCATAGTTTTTAACTTCTTTTTTGTACTCATCAGGTCTTTCTTCTTTCTTTCACGTCTCTTTCTCCCAATTTCAGGGTACCTTTTACTACCACTGTTACAAGTTTCTCTCATTTTATATTAGTATTATTGTTGTTGTTATTGTTATTTTTACATGCTAGTAAATCTTTTTCTTTTTGGCCTTTTTTTAAAACTAGCACTCTGGGGTGGACAAATCAACTGGTTTCAAAAAATGCATCTCGTGGGCACAAAATACCAAATTCAGATGCCCACAGGGAATGCGTCAATTGCTTTGATGCTGCCCATTTAGATTCAGGGTGTTCTGTTTGTGCCAGCTTCAACACCAGGGCACATTCTGAAAAGTAGTTTTGAAGGGCCTTCTTGCTTTTCCTACTCCAATTGGGGCTCAAACCCCCTCCAAGAAGTCAGACAAAGGGAAGCCTGACTCTGTTTCAAAGATGAAAATACCAGGAAAAGATCTCCAGATCCCTCAACATCTTCAGCTCCATCCTTAGAGACATCATCAAAAATGTAGAAGAAATCCAATCATTCTACAGTGAATCCTAATGCTTCAAAAACAAAATTGCTTCTGATCTAGTCACCCCGTCATCCAGTGCATCACCTTCTTGACTTCCTTCAACATTTTGGCTGGAGTCTCCACTTAAGCACTGGAGGCCACCATCTACTAGCTCCTCAGTAAAGTCTTCCAGGAGTTTGAGGTCAAAGTGGATAGGATGATGATGAATTTCTTCAAAGCTCAGATCCAAATGGGGGTCATTTTAGCTCTATCTTCCATTGGATCCGTGAGCCTGCCTGGGATAAGTCCTCCTTTTGATTCTCCTTCTCCTGTCTGGCCTGTGGTTTCAGAGCCCTCAGATCTGAGGTCCCGGGGGGCGGGGGTGTCCTATTTGGATCCAAAGATAGCTCATTCTTCAACTCCTGTTGCTTCCCTGAGCTGTCAAGCTCCGAGCCTTTCAGAGCAGGAAGACTCTCAGAACCGAAGCGTTGGGACCAGATCCGAGGGACCTGGGTCGATTTCAGAATTGTCGGAGCTGTCCTTGCCCCTCGGAACTTCAGTGCTGGACAACTCTGGTCCAACTCCATCCTTGACTGGAGGGCTTCTAGGGATTCACAGGTCAGTGGTGAAGGAAATGTCACCTCCAATACCTCTGGCTTCAATCTCGCCTATGCATTCTGCCTTTGAGATTGTGGAGAAGGCTTTCTCTTTACCTAGAGAGAGGACATCTCTACCCCCCTTGGATCATACAACTTTACCACCGTGGGGTCCTTGCTCTAAGCCTTGATCTTCTATTCCACGGGGACAGACATCCCGTTCAAGTCTCCAGTCAGTCCCTCAGAACTCCCCAGTCACTTCTGATACTTCACCGACCATCCCACTGATGAGGTCCTTTGGAAGAAAATGTAAAAAAGGAGCACTTATATTCCCATCAAGAATCTCTCACTGAGGAAACTGATTTTGATGAAGGTGAAAGATCCTCAAGATCTCCACCTGAAGACGTCTGCTTTGGAGACATTTTTGCACTCCTAAAACAAAAAGGTGGTTGGTCTTGTGACCCCATCCAAAGAGGAGTGTGTGTCCCTGGAGGCTTTCAGGAATTGCTCAGCTATGTCTTGTATGCCCCCCCCCCCAGCTGATGAACTTATAGACCTAGTCTCATGCTGGGCATGGAAGAAGCCAGATACTGTGGAGGCCATCCCCAAGCACCTAGATTAAGTTTTAGCCCCTCCAAAGGACAGAACACACTGGTGCATTGGAGGGGGGAGGTCGCAGTTGATGCCATGGTTGTAGCAGCAACCACTATGAAAGAAGTTGCAGAGCTCTTCTGTCCATACCCCTAACTAGGAATCTAGGGCCTTGGACAGATTGGGTAAGAACATTTCTGCTTCAGCAACCTTTGCTCTGTGGTCGTTAATTACTTGGCTTGTTTCACGAGATTGTAGACATTTGACTAAAGAGCTCTCTAAATTACTTTCTGGGTCAATGTCTGTGGAGAATCAAAACAGTGTGTTCACAGCTGGCCATCCTTCATTCTATAGCTAATGCGTCCATGAAGTTGATAATACCATGTGGCAGAGGGTACCTCATGGGTGGCCAGTTCATGCATACCCATTAGGGGACATGTCTGGATGCACCTTTGCGATTTTGCAGGGCTCTTCAAATCTTCATTCATCGATGCTCTAAATGATGGATCTTTCCTGTTTGGCCCAAAAGTGAAAGAAACTCTTTCCAGAAGGGAGCAAGAAGAAAAAAACCTTGTCTGCCTTTGGGATCCGTTTTTCGACTCAAAGACCCTTTTTCCAGAATCATTGAGGAGGTAGAAAGATGTGGTTTTGCAAATCTCGAGGTCCTTTCAAGAGTCACAAGGAGATAGTTCTCCCAGAGGCAGAGGGGGGAATTCTAATGAAAGATGCCACCCCCGTGGCAGAGGTGGCCTGCAGAATCAAGGTTTCCAGAATTCCTTTTCAGACAAAACCCTACCAGTGCTCCTGAAAGGTTGCCCGACTGTTGCCCTCTGGCAGTAGTCCGGGGGGGGGCATTTGTCTCTGCACCAAAAGGCCTAGGCATTAATCACAAAAGATTTGTGGGTGCAGAAAATTATATCCAGAAGTTACATAGTACCATTTTCCCTTTTTTTCCCCACTGAAAAGAATGAAAAGAAAAGCTGCTCAGAAAAAGTGTCATCCAGAAGGTTGCTCCAGACTAGATAGGATCCAGAACTTACTCAAGATTCTTCTTAGTGCCAAAAAAGGCAGGGGACATGAGACCCATCCTGGATCTCAGAAAACTGAACCAATATGTGAGATATTCAAGGTTCCAGTTGGTCACAGTTCAGTCCATCTTGCCCCTACTATGAAAGAATGATTTCACATGCTTAAAAGATCTTCAGGATGCATACTATCACATCAAAATGAACAGGCACTCCAAAAGATAGCTATGCTTCCGGCTGGGAGCCTGTCATTACCAGTTGAGAGCATTGTCCTTTGGCATTATCACAGCCCCCAGGATGTTCAAATGTATGGCATTGGTAGTAGCAGCTCACTTGAGATTGCTGGATTTAGAGTGTTTCTGTACCTAGATAACTGGTTCCTAACTGTGCCCTATCCAGACGTCTACTTCTACAGGTAAAGGACTACTTGCTCTAGTTGTGTTTTCACTTGGGCATCACAGTCGATTACAGGAAATCACAACTCACACTTATGCAGAATCAGGAGTTCAGAGTTGCTCATCTAGACATGGTCACTCAGATAGCCTCTTTTCCTTGAACATGAATTCAGACACTCAAGTCAAGAGAGTGATCTCACATATTTCTTTCCCAGCACGATTAATCTTACAAGCCGTGGGATCCATGATAGCAATCATCACCCTAGTTACTTTACCAAAGTTTCACATGCAGATTCTGCAGTGGATGCAATCAGTTCAGTGGTCTGTTCTTTAGCAGCCTCTGCTTGCCCTAGTCAAGATCACGCACTCTTGCAAAATAAATTATCTTTGGTGGCTTCACTCAGACTAAGTTTCTTAAGGCCGTCCTTTTGTTCTTCCCCTACCCACAGCCACAGTGACCCCAGACACCTCCAAACTGGGGGAGGGTACTGCTTGGGAAGGACAGTCCAAGGCACGTGGTCTCCAGAAGAGGCCAAGACACAAGTCAATATCCTGGACATGAGACCAGTCCTCCTAGTGTTGCAGGTCTTTCAAGAAGCTTTCCCCTCTGGAACAATTGCTGTTCAGAAGGACAATATGTAGTCTGGTACATCAACAAACAGGGAGGGAATAGACCTTACCCACTGTGTTGAGAAACAAGTGAGTGTGTGGCAGTGGGCAATCTCTTCCTGCCACTTTCTCATAGCAATGCACCTACTAGGGAAAAACCAGCATGATTGCAGACAAACTAAGGAGGTCCATTCTGATCCCTCACTAGTGGTCTCTCAAGGTCAAAATGACTGAGTGAATTTTCCATCAGTGAAGTCAGCCATGCTGCAACCTATTTGTTTTTTCCCTGAACAAGTGCAGCAGATTTTTCATCCTGATGCCTTCAAAGGGGGAGTCACCGAGAGATGCTCTTCTCGATGGTTGGCCCTCTAGTCTTCTCTACGCTTACTCACCCCCGTTATCTCTAATAACTAAATTTCTAAGAAAGCATACCAGTAGAACTGCACAATTATCCTCATTGCTCTCTTTTGGCCTCATCATATTTGTTTTTCCTTCCTCTGGTCGTCTCTTCTACATCTACCCTGGATACTGGATCCTGATCCAGATCTCGTGTCTCACCCAACATAGATGACTCATCTGGACATAACAGGACTCAAACTGACCACATGGTTTCTACAGTTCCACTGATTGCTAGACAGCCCAGGCTTTTCTTCCCGGTCCTTCATAATTTATTATTTTCTTGAAAAGCATCTATTAGAAGATTTGCAAAAGTAAATGGAAGAGATTTTCTCTCTGAGCCCATTAACTGAGATTTTGATCCTTTATCTGCCAATGGTACCCGCTTCAATTTTTGATGAAGGGATATAGTTTTCCTACTATTAAGGTTCATTTGGCTGCCACGTCAAACTTCTAGGTAAGAGTAACTGATGTTCTTCGTGTTTCACTTTTGCAGTCTGCACATAAGAGTTATCCAGCTCACGGTAACCCTCAGTCAGCCCGAATACCAGAGTCCTTGGTATAATGACGTTGGCTGCCGCCGATTGTAAAACTGATGTCAGAACGTCAGGTATAAAGGGAGGCAGCCAACGCCATTTCCTCAGCCTTTCTTGCCGAGGAGCCTGAAGCAGATGCAATTCGCACTAGTGCCGGTCAGCCGTTTACCTTCGTTTTGCTTTCCGACTATAAAGTTGAAGACTCCTTCAGATAAGTACCCTGTTGGAGATCCTCTTTTCTTGCTTTAACGAATGTCAGATAAAGTTAATAACTGTCTTCCCTGTGGAAAACAGATTAAGCACCGTGATTTCCATTCCTATTGTATAACTTGTTTGGGCCTTGAGCACAACATCCCTAACTGCAATCTCTGTGCTTATTTTAACCCGCATCATACGCCGTAGAGCTATGATTTTGTTTAAACATTTCAGAGTCTGGCCTAAGTTCATCGGTATGGCATCTTCTGGTCTCCCGACTTTGGATATTCCCAGGAAACGCAAAGCCAAGGACCGCTACAGGCCTAGGGTTAAATCTGTTGACGACTCACTGGTGAAATTGGTCGTCAGCACAGCAGTAGTCAGTGAGGCGCTTTCGTAGCCCCTGCAGTCTGCAGATTTCCAGCCGCAAGCCTCTGCCGAGACCTTTATGGGGTCCTCCATGCTGCAGGCTGTTTTTTCATCTTCAGACCCTCCGCCTGTCACTGCCTCAGATTGGTCCAGAGCTGCTTTGCAGGCACTGGCTTCTGACGCCTCTTCTTTTCGACATGAGACCAGAACCAGACCAACTACCTTAGTTTAGACTTCTGCAGTTGCTAGGCCGCCAGAGTCCCTCTGCATTGCTAGTAAACCTTCCAGCCGCAAACTTTCTCACAAGCAGGTGTCGGCCTCCCCTCCTGTGCCTCAGTCCCAGTTGGTAAAGGTGGCTGGTGATCTTCTTTCCCTGATTAGGGGCTCTCACCCCCCCTTTAAAGAGGGCTAGGGAATTATCTCCTGATGTTTTGTCTGTCTCAGATTCTGAGATTTCCAGTATGTCTGCTGGTGAAGAAGGAAATTCTCAACTTTTTTCTGGCTTTGAGGATTCTGATGCTAAGGACTCTATCCCTTCTGCCTCCCCTCCTGAAGATTTTTCCTTTGGGGATACTTTGAATACCCTTAGGGAGCATTTTAAATGGGAATGTCAGGATTTTTCACAGTCTAAGAAAAGAAACAGGGAATTTTTGGATTTGCCACAGCATAAGTCTCTGGCTATACCTCCAGTTTTGGAAGTTGTGGATGGTGTTTTCATGAAAAATTCTTCAACTCCTAACTCTGTTTTTCCTGCCCCCAGAAAACCAGATACGTATTACAGGGTTCCTGAATCTCACCAATTCCTTTTAAAAAACCCTACTGCTGATCCAGAAATTATTTCTCAAGGGCCCAGGGGTGTTAAGAAAAACCCTGTGCCTTCTGATAAGGAGTCTAGGGCCTTGGACAGGTGGGGTAAAAATGTCTATACCTCTGCAACTCTTGCTATTAGATCCGTTAATTGTCTTTTTCACATGCTTAAGTATCAGCAGCATACTTTGGAGGCTATTACGGCTAAACTTGGAGATATTCCCTCCATGATGGAGAACAAAGCTTTCCAAGACTTACAGAATTCTGACACTTTAGTTATGTCTCATCTTCCGTGATGTCAGGTAGTCAGGGGTATAAAGCATGCAGCCGATGCCATTACATCAGTCTTTATTGCCGTGCGGTGCCCGAAACAGAAGCAGTTCACAAGTGCCGGTCGGCCGACTCCTGAAATTTTCGTTTTTGAGTTACAAAACTGAAGTCTTCAACTAAAGCCAAGTACCCCATTGGGGAAACTTTTTTTTTTTTTTTGCTCTAAACCGATGTCAGTAAGAGTCAATAATTGTATTACTTGTGGAAAGCAAATACCTCATAAAGATTTTAATTTGTACTGTATTCCTTGCCTAGGCCCTGACCACGACATACCTCGCTGTCTGTTTTGTGCATTATCTAAGCAACAAACTATTCGTCGTCGATATATTTTCGCTTCTAAATGTTTTGGTACTCGGTTCAATTATCCAGATATGTCTTCAGTAAGCCATCCGACTGCCGACATTCCTAAAAATGCAAAGATAAAGACAGAGACAGGCTGTCTAGGTCCAAAGCTGCCAAGGACGCTTTTCCTAAGCCAGTTGCCAGTTCGACAGTACTCAGTGAGGTGCTTTCGCAGCCCCTGATAACCACCACTTCAGAGTCACAGGCCTGTACTGAGACCCATTCGGAGTCCAGTATGCCACGAGATACTTCTACTGTGGAACCTGTGGATGTCTCTACCTTGGATGGGTCCAGAGCTGCTGTGCAGGCACCGGCTTCTGAGGGTGTATTCAGGCCTACTGACTTGCATATTAAACTGACACCATCTTCTTTTTCAAAGCCTAAAACTCGAACCATGCCTAGAAAACCGTCGCCCAGACCGCATGGTCAGGCCTCTATGCCTAAAAAACAAATGATAAGAATGGCTTTAGACCTTATTACTTATGGTACTTCTGACCAGGATTCTGAAATTTCTGTTTCCTCTGATGACCAGGATTTACCCTTATCTACTTATGAGGATTCTGATGCAGAGAGCTCTATTCCCTTTGCTTCCTCCCCAGAGGATTTCTTTTTTGATGAAATCTTGCATACCCTTAGGGAGCATTTCCATTGGGAAAGCCAGGATTACTCTGATTCTAAGAAGAGGTTTAGGGATTTCTTACTCCTGCCCCATCACAGGCCTTTAGCTATCCCTCCTGTACTTGACATTGTTGATGATGCCTTTTCGGAATCTAGCTTGGCCCCTGACTTTTTACCTCTTGCTCCCAGAAAACCTGATAGATATTACAGGGTTCCTGACTTTCACAAGTTTCTTTTTAAAAATCCTACTGCGGATCCTGAGACCATTTCATAGGGACCCAAGGGCATTAAGGCTACTACTGCCAAAAATCCTACCCCCTCTGATAGAGACTTTAGGGCGCTGCATAGATGGGGTAAGAAGGTATACACTTCTGCAACCTTGGCTATTAGCGCCTTAAATTGCCAGTTACATATATTAAAGTATCAGCAGCATATTATTGGATTGCTTAAACAGAAAATTATGTTGATTCCTGATTGTGCTGAAAACAAGGATTTACAGGATTTAATGCATTCTGTTGAACAGGTTGGTAAACATACTTTGCAGTGTGGCTAGGCAGGCCAGGTTTAGCTTCAGCTGGTGTCACCCCTAGTTCTTCTGGAACTGTGCCCAAGAAGTTGCTAAAAAAAATGGCAGAAGATTTGATTTCTTTATTTAGGGTTCTTGCCTCCTTCCTGCTAGGAGGGCTTTGAGAGCCTGAGGTGGGGGGGGTTTTTACCAAACTATCTTCTTCTCAAGACTTTGTTGGAGTTCTCTCTCCCTATTCTGATTCTGATTGAAATGGATGTGATTCTCTTACCTCCTGAGGATTTCTTTTCAGAAACTCTTCATTCCATGAGGGAGCATTTTTAAGGCCGCCCAGGAACTTCAGGACTTTCCAGAAAAGGCTTAGGCTTTTGTTTTACCTCCCCAGCATAGGGACCATAACCTTACAATACCTCCTGAGTTTGGGATGTGATCTGTTTTTATGTTTGCTTCTTAATCCTGATTCTTTGCCTCTTGCCTCCTGTTAAACCGGATAGGTATTACAGGGTGCCTGTTTGGCCTAAGAAGTCCAAAAGTTTAGTAGAAATTGAGGAAGGTTTTTCAAAGAAAATTGAGTTTAATTACCCAAGACAGATGGGGTATTGGATATCACACCCAAGGTTAGGTTTTTATTTCCCATACTTGCCCTCCTTTTCAGAGGCATACAGCACGCCCTCTCAACACAGAATAGAGCTCACACAAAACAATCTCTTCTCTCAACTAAGACCATACAGCGCCGGGTCCTTCAAGAGAAGTGGGCTAGGATTTTTTATTCCTGCCTGTTCCTAGAGTACCAAGAAGGGGAACACGTGGAGACCAATTTGGATTTATTATCTTTTGATTCTCGAGAGGCATCTTGCAGGGTTGCTATCACTGGGTCTGTACTTAGAAGGCATGCTTGGCTTAAGGAGCAATCCTTGCCAGATCATGTTAAATCTAAATTGCTGGATGCTCCATTAAATCAGGACTGCCTTTTTGGCAACAACGCAGAAGAAGTTCTTAAAAAGATGGAGGAAAAAGCTAAGTCTATGCAAACCATTAAAGATTTCCTACAAGTACAGCCTCCAAGATTTAGTAGGCATTGGCCCTCTAAGAATTGGTCCTTTCCTGCCTCTTCCACGCCTTCAGTCCAAACCCCGAACCAGCCAAACACCCAGGCTTCAGTCTCAGGGTACGCACAGGACCAAGCAAAGGGGGGCTCCCACTTCCAAATCAAGGAATAGTAAGACTGCTCCCTATGGTAAACTGTCTCAATGACTTAATTTAAAAACTTCCAAGCACTTCTCAACTGACTGCTCCTTTAGGGGGAAAGATTGCTCTGCAGGCAAAAAACTGGGAACTCATTACCCAGGACAAATGCGTTTTAAATAGTTTCCCAAGGATACAGATTTCACTTCCACACGTTACCAACCCCAGATGGTTGGCCAGATCTACCCCCAAATCAGTGGACAGAGGCTCATAACCAAGTACTCTCTCTTTTAAGCATAAAGGCTAGGCTATTCAAACTGTACCAGAAGAGGAAAAGGAACAAGGTTTCTACTCGAGACTTTTCCTGGTACCCAGTAAAGGCAACTCATGGCGTCCTACTCTGCATTGCCCTTTGGCTTATCTACTGCGCCCAGAGTATTCACAAAGTGCCTAGCTCCAGCCATTGCATTTCGCAGGCAAAGAAATATTCAAATATATCCATACCTGGACGATTGTCTAATTCAGGCAGAAAGCCAGGACATACTTCTGAATCGTCTGGCATTTGTACAAAAGGTGTTAACTTGTCTGGGGTACACCATAAATAAAACAAAATCAGATCTGGTACCCTGTCAACAAATTGTATTCCTGGGAGCAAGCTTGAACACAACTTCCCAGATGGCTTTACTTACGCCAGAGAAACAAATTAATTTGACAACTTACTTCAAACTAGTGGCCACAAAAACCCTGCTATCTGCAAGGCAAATACTGCAAGCCTTGGGGTTCATGGCTAATTCCATATGCAAGACTGCATATGAGGAAACTACAATGGTATCTAAAAAGCCTATGCTGTCAACATTGTCAGGATCTAGAAGCAATGATTCCTATCATGCCTTGCCTACAGTTAGAATTCCTTTGGTGGGCAGAGGGCTACCACCAAAACAAGGGACTACCATTCACTCTACCCCTTGCCGCCCAAACCCTAACAACAGCTGCATCAGACTATACATGGGGGGCCCACCTGGCAGGGATGTGCATTCAGGGCAAACGGAACCCAAGTCAAATGCACCTGCATATAAATCAAAAAGAAATGTTAGCTGTGCAGCATGTTCTGACAGCCTTCAAGGACCACATTCTTCCAGGACAATTAATGGTAATGATGGACACCACCACTGTTATGTGGTACATAAACAAGCAGGGGGGTCTGCAGACTAGCCATGGCTCTGTGGAACACAGCCTCGAGCTACCAAGTACATCTACAGACTCAATTCCTGCCTGGAAAACTAAATACACTGGCAGACGAACTAAGCAGAAATCTCATGGACCCACACGAGTGGAAACTGGAACCAAAGATTTTCATCATGTTGATAAACAAATGGGGCAGCCCAGGTATAGACCTGTTTGCCTCCCCCCAGACTTTCCAATTGGACAAATTCTGCACAAGGACTCCCCACACACAAGCTTGGAAAGTGGATGCTCTGTCCTTCAGCTGGAAAAATCAGTCAGTTTATGCCTTTCCTCCTTTGCCTCTCCTCTCCAAAGTACTACTAAAGATCAAACAGGACAAACCAATGTTGATACTGATTGCACCAGACTGGCCATGCCACCACTGGTACCTCCTCTTCTGCAGTGTGTCACAGCTAGCCCCATTGCACCTGCCTCAGACCCCTACCCTGCTGTCACAGCAGTAGAACCAGATTCTGCACCCCCAGCTTCAAACCCTGAAACTGGCAGCCTGGCTAGTTACCTAATCTCTCCATTACCATCCCTCAGTAAACAAGTGTTGGATGTCATTTTGGCGGCAAGGAGGCCTAGTACTAGAAAATCTTATACTGAAAAATGGAAAAGATTCTGTGCCTGGAAACAAACTCAAGGGATGGCCACAGCAGTGCCCAATTTACCTCAGATTCTTCAATACTTAACTGAGATGCTTCATAAGGGCCTTTCCTTTTCCTCCATCAAAATTCACGCATCAGCCATTTCAGCTCATTACAACACAGAACCACCCCTCTTTTTTCACCCACTGCTCAAGCAGTTCCTCAGAGGGGCCAAAAACTTAAGACCACCCAGGAGAGCCCCAACCACAGCCTGGGACCTTAACGTTGTATTGCAAAAACTCACTTTTCCTTCTTTTGAGCCAGCTGCTAGTGCAGAGTTAAAATTCCTTTCTTGGAAAACAGCATTCCTTTTAGCAATCACTGCAGCAAGAAGGGTATCTGAATTACAGGCACTTATGGCAGTGGAGCCTTTCATCATCTTTCATGCGGACAGGGTGTCCCTCAGGACCAGTCCCTCCTTCATGCACAAGGTGGTATCCAGTGTGGCTCTTAATCAATCCATTCATTTGCCAACCTTCTTTTCTAATCCACAGAACAAAGGGGAACGGATACTGCACTCATTAGATGTGCACAGGCAACTTAGATTTTTACTTGGACAGGACTAAACTTCAAAGGAAATCTGAACAGCTGCTGGTGGCTTTTGCTGCAGGGGCAGAGGGGAAGGCAATTTCAAAGCAAACCATTTCTAAATGGATAAGCCATTGCATTCATTTCTGCTATAAGCACCATGGAAAACCTATCCCACAGGGGATTAGACCCCATTCAACCAGGGCTGCATCTACCTCTACAGCCTTTCTCAGAGGTGTCCCTACAAGAGACATCCTAGAATCTGCTACCTGGAGTTCTGTACATACTTTCACCAAGCATTACCATTTGCCAATTTTCTCTAAATCCAGAGCTGGCTTTGCCACTGCAGTCTTGCAGGGCCTTATAGCTGGTCCTAATGCTATCTAAATTCCTCCACCATCCTTAGCTTTGGGAATCTACCCAAATGTGATGACTGCAACAGTGAAACACTAAGAACATATTACAGTTGTGTACACTTACCATAAATGTAGATGTTCGAGTGTATTCACTGTTACAGTCCTGGTTACCCTCCCTCCAGCCCCCTGACTTCTTTTGGCTATACCTCTATTCTCCTTTGCTATACTTAAAAGCTTTTTGGTGTATTTGCTTTTTTGTTGGAGGTATAACCTTGTATACATATACATATATATATATATCTGTATATATATATATATATATATATATATATATATATATATATATATATATATATATATATATATATAAAATTGCTTCCCATTAGGGGGGCATCTGACATCTGGGGCAAGAAAAACTGATGTAATGGCGTCGGCTGCATGCTTTATACCCCTGACTACCTGACGTCACAGAAGTGAGACAGCAACCGACGCAGGACCCAAGACTTTGATAATCAGGCCGACTGAGGGCTGCAGCAAGCAGATAACTCAAATGTGATGACTGCAACAGTGCATACACTTGAACATCTACATTTATGGTAAGTGTACACAACTATACTTTCTGTAATTAGAAGGCATGCTTGGCTCAGGGTGCAGCCTCTTTCTGAACCTGTTAAGTCTAAATTGCTGGATGTTCCTTTGCATAAGGACAATCTTTTTGGTGCTAAGGCTGAGGAGGTACTGAAGAAGTTGGGAGGATAAGGTAAAATGTATGCAAGCTGTAAAAGATTTCCTTCAGGTTCAGCCTCCTAGGTTTAATAGGCATTATCCTTCCAAGAATTGGTCTTTCCCTGATCCTGGCAAGCAGGGTCACTCTAGGCCTAGGGGATGTTCATCATGTTTCACTGTTGCAGTCATTACACTTGGGTTATCCTGCTGGCAGGCTACCCGCAGTCGGCCAGAGTTCCAAAGTCTAGGTCCAGCATCGGTTGCTGAAGCTTCTTCCCTGACGTCAGTGCACCAGGGGTATAAAAGATGCAACCGACGCCATTTTCTTCAGTCTTTCTTGCCGCGCGGTGCCCGAAGCAAAAGCAGTTCGCAAGTGCCGGTCGGCCGAATCCTGAGATTTTCGAAATTGAGTTTCAGAACCAAAGTCTTCAATAAAGCGAAGTACCCCGTTGAGGAAACTTTTTCATGCTCCAGACTGATGTCAGTAAAAGTTAACAATTGTATTTCTTGTGGGAAGCAAATACCTCATAAGGACTTCACTCTTACTGTATTCCTTGCCTAGGCCCTGACCACGACGTTATTAGTTGTCGGTTTTGTGCTAGATTCAACAAATGCACTATTAAGCGTCAGTTTGATTTTGCTTTACAATACTTTGGCCGAAGGTTTAACTACATAATGCCATTGGAACAACCGACGACCGGAATTCATAAAAAACGCAAAGACAAAGAAAAGGACAGGCATCCGAGGTCCAAAACCGACGACCAAGCCTCTTCTAGGCCAGTCGCCGGTTCTCATTGAGGCGCTTTCGCAGCCCCTGACACCCGCTACCTCAGAGCCACAGGCCGTATCCGACTCCCACGTAGAGACACCTAGGCCTCTGTAAATTCAAGGTATTAGGCCTGCGGAAACTATTCCCTCAGATGGGTCTGGAGCCGCGGAGCAGGCATCGGCTTCTGGGGGTGTTTTCAGACCTTCACAGCTTACTATTAAGTCCACTGCAGCAGCCAAGGCAAATTCAAAAACACCATTAAAGACAGGGAAACAAGTACAGCATTCTCCTGGACAGTCATCCATGCCAAAGAAACAGATGCTTAAAATGGCCGAAGACCTAACTACTTTGATCAGGGGTTCCCATCCCCCTCCTGATAAAAGGCCAAGGCAAGACACTGACTATGATTCCTCTGACCAGGTTTCAATTTCCTCTGATTCCTCTTCAGATCAGGGATATTCTCTCCCTCACTATGAGGACTCTTATGCAGAATAATCTATACCTTCAGCCTCTCTGCCTGAGGATTATTCTTTTGGGGAAACCCTGCACACCATGAGGGAGCATTTCCATTTGGGAGAGCCAGGATTACTCAGAATCCAAGAAAAGGCTCAGAGACTTTCTTTTATTGCCTCAGCACAGGCCCCTGGCTATCCCCCCCCTGTGCTTGATATTGTTGATGATGTTTTCTCTGAATCCAGTCTGTCTCCTGATTCTTTACCCCATGCATCAGTCAAGCCAGACAGGTACTACAGGGTCCCTGACTCATAAATGTCTTTACAAAAACCCTGCTGCAGATCCAGAAACAATTTCTCAGGGTCCTAAAGGGGTTAAGGCTTCCACTGCTAAAAATCTTGTTCCCTCAGATAGGGATTCCAGAGCTTTGGATAGATGGGGGAAAAAAGTTTACACTTCTGCTACTTTAGCTGTAAGGGCTTTAAACTGCCTGTTTCACATGCTTAAATATCAACAGTACCTCATGTCTTTGTTAAAACAGAAAATGCTTACAAACTCAAAGTCCTGACAGTAAGGAAACGCAGGATTTATTGCATGCAGCTGAACAAGTAGGAAAGCATACTCTACAATGTGGTTTTGATTCTTTAGAGGCTTCTTGTAGAGCCGCAGTTACAGGCACTGTCATTCGAAGGCATGCTTGGTTGAAAGAACAAAGTTTACCTGAACATGTTAAAGTAAAATTATTGGATGCTCCACTACAGCATGATACATTGTTTGGTGTTAAGGCAGAAGAGGTGTTAAAGAAAATGGAGGATAAAGCAAAATCAATGCAAACTGTAAAGGACTTCTTACAGGTTCAACCACCTAGGTTTAGCAGAAACTGGCCTTAAAAAAATTGGTCCTTTCCGGTGTCAGACAGGCCAAAAAGAGGCAGATACAGACGCCCAAGAGGCAGATCTCAGCCCCAAGGCTTGTACAGACCTAAACAATGGAGTGCTTCAGCTCCCAAAGGAGGAGATGAAAAATCACAACCTTATAGCAAACGGTCCCAATGACTTCCCTCTACAAATGCCAAGCACTTACCTTTTGGCAGCACCCCTAAGGGGAAAGCTAGCACTCTTCTCACAAAATTGGCACATAATTACCCAAGACAAATGACTACTGAATATTGTTTCTCAGGGTTACAGGTTCCACTTTCACACCCTTCCAAAATCAAAGGGTATGCCAGACCTGCCACAAAACTAATGGGCAGAGGCACAAAAACAAATTGCTGCTCTCATGGATATGGGAGCTATTCAAAGAGTACCACACCAAGAACAGGGACAAGGATTTTACTCAAGATTTTTCCTAGTACCCAGAAAGAACAAAGCCCGGAGACCAGTGCTGGACTTTGTCAATCCTAAATACTTTTCTGGATGTTCCAAAATTCAAAATGTTAACACTGCAGCAACTTCTACCCATGCTGGGCAAGAAGGCTTGGCTAGTTACTTTGGACCTCAAGGAGGCATAACTGCATGTCCCAATCAGACAATTTTGCAGAAGATACCTCAGATTCATAGCTGGCTCAATGCATTACCAATTCTCTGCACTGCCCTTTGGCTTATCTACTGCACCCAGGGTCTTCACAAAATGCCTGGCACCAGTAATTGCAATTTGCAGACAAAGAGGAATTCAAATATATCCCTACTTGGATGACTACCTTATTCAAGCAGAGAGCAAGGACATTCTTCTAAAACATCTGGCATTTGTAAAAAGATTACTAATTTGCCTAGGGTACACAGTAAACTAAAAGAAATCAAAACTAGTGCCCTCTCAAGAGATAATACTCCTGGGTGCAAGCTTAAATACAACTGCCCAGATGGCTTAACTCATGCCAGACAAGCAAAGGAAACTGACTCATTACTTTCAAATGATGGCAACAAAAACCCAGCTCCCTGCAAGAAAAATTCTGCAGACCCTGGGCTTCATGGCATCCTGCATTCTACTAATTCCATATGCAAGACTGCATATGAGGAAACTACAATGATATCTAAAAAGTGTTTGGACTCAACATTGCCACAGCCTGAAAACAATAACTCTAATTCCCTGCCTACAACAGGAGTTTCGATGGTGGTCCCGGGCCTGTCACCACAACAAAGGACAGCCTTTCACCTTACCCACAACCAGGCAGACAATAACAACGGATGCATCGGTTTACGCCTGGGGGGCACATATGGCAGGAAAATGTATTCAGGACACGTGGCCCAAGGAACAAATGCATCTTCACATTAACCAAAAAGAGATGCTAGCTGTACAGAATGCCCCGACAGCTGTCAAGGACCTACTACATCCAGGACAACTATTAATAAAGACGGACAATACCACAGTTATGTGGTACATAACAAGCAAGGGGGCACACATTCCTACCCCCTCTGCAGGCAAGCCATGACTTTGTGGAGCACAGCACTGACCTATCAAGTACATCTGCAGGCACAATTCCTGCCAGGAACGAAAAATACACTGGCAGACTAACGAATGGAAACTAAATCCACAGGTCTTCAGCATGATAGCAAGGAAATGCAGACGCCCAGACGTAGATGTTTTTGCCTCCTCTCACAACTGCCAACTACAGAAATTCTGCACAAGAACTTATCACTCAAGCATGGAAAGTGGATGCTCTATCATTCAGCTGGAAAACCCTGACAGTTTATGCCTTCCCTCCACTGCCTCTTCTTCCCAAGGTGTTCCTAAAAGTCAGACGAGAAGCCAAAAATGATCCTGATTGCCCCAGACTTGGCCACGCCAGCACCCAATCCTAAAGAGCTTGTCTCAAGGCCCAGCCTGGCCTTTACCTCAAATTCCTTATCTTCTGACTCAACAAAACAATCAGATTCTGCACAGTCAACTCAGAACCTTAAATCTGGCTGCATGGCTGATAATATAGCCACACCTCTCTCTAAAGCTGTTATGGATGTCATTTTAGAAGCCAGGAGGCCCAGCACTAGGAAATCTTATGCAGAGAAGTGGAAGAGATTCTGTGCTTGGAACCAGGCACAAGGGCTCTATCCTCTTTTTCCAAATATACCTCATTTTTTACAATACCTAACTGAGATGCTGGACAAAGGCCTATACTTCTCATGTATTAAGATCCATGCCTCTGCCATTTCAGCTCATTACAATAGAGAACCTCCTATTTTTTCACATCCACTACTAAGACAGTACCTCAGAGGGGCAAAAAGCATAAGACCCCCAAGGAGAGCACCAATACCTACTTGGGATCTCAATTTTGTTTTAGAAAAGCTCACACTGCCTCCTTTTGAACCAGCCAGCACAGCTGATATAAAATTCTTATGGAAAACTGCTCTGCTCCTAGCAATAACTTCAGCAAGAAGAGTCTCAGAGTTACAGACATTAATGGCAGTGGAACCTTTCATCATTTTTCACCAGGACAGGGTCTCTCTAAGGACAAACCCAACTTTCATGCCAAAGGTGGTTTCCAATGTGGCTCTTAACCAAACCATTCATTTGCCAACTTTCTATCCAAATCCCCAGAATAAAGGAGAGAGACTTCTGCATGCTTTGGACATACACAAACAGCTACGCTTCTACTTGGGCAAATCAAAAGCTTTCAGAAAAACTGAGCAACTGTTTGTAGCCTATGCTGCAGGATCACAAGGAAAGCCTATCTCAAAGCAGACGATTTCAAAATCGATAGGCCACTGCATTCGCTTCTGTTATGCACAACATGGCAAATCAGTGCCTAAGGGTATTAGGCCACATTCTACCAGAACAGCAGCCACTTCAGCAGTCTTCCTCACAGGAGTACCAACCAAAGACATTTTGGAAGCTGCAACTTGGAGTTCAGTACACACTTTCACCAAGCACTACCACTTACCTCTCTACTCTAAATCCAGAGCAGGCTTTTGCCACTGCAGTTCTGCAGGGCCTGGTAGCCTCTCCTAATCCTATTTAGGCCCAGCCACCCAACCCCAGCTTTGGGATTCAACCCAAGTGTAATGACTGCAACAGTGAAACACGATGAACATAGTACAGTTGTGTACCTACTAGAAATGTAGATGTTCGAGTGTATTCACTTTTGCAGTCCAGGTTACCCACCCACCATCCCCCTTTTTCATTGCTGGGACTTCTCTGTACTTCTCAACTCTATACAACCTATGTGGTGTATTTGCTTGTAGATGAAGGAAATGTTTAATGTTAAGTTGTCTCTCGCCTTCATTCTTACTGGATGGGTTCGGAGCCGATCCTCTGCTCCGACTCGGCCTTTTACTAAAGCTTGAGAGCTATTGACCGGCTCGAGGCCTCCCCTTATCCCACAGTGCTAGGCGTCAGATACCCAGATCTCGTTTGCCGCTTCAGCTACGAGGTTGCGATGTCCTTCAAGAATGCAACTGCAGTCATAACATGTGGGTTGTCCTGCCTCAGGCAGCCCTCGGTCGGCCGGATTCCAAAGTCTGGGTCCGGCGTCGGCTGATGTCGCATTTCTCTCCGACGTCAGAGCGGCTGGAGTACATAAGCATCAGCCGACGCCATTTTCTCCAGTCAGTCTTGCCGCGTGGTGCCCGAAGCAGAAGCAGTTCGCAAGTGCCGGTCGGTCAGCTCCTGTATTCTTCGATACAGAAGTCATCAAAAAAGCTAAGTACCCCGTTGGGGACCTTTTCTTGCCTCAGCCGGTGTCAGAAATTACTGAAAAGTTAACAATTGTCTTTCTTGTGGTAAACAAATACGTCATAAGGATTTCCACTCTTACTGTCTTCCTTGCCTGGGCCCAGACCACGACGTCTCGGCCTGTGTAGCCTGTGCTCGCTTCAACAAGCGCACTCTCAGGCGCCGGGCGGAGTTCGCTGAAGATTTTTTCGCCGATAAATTTGCTTACACCATGCCGTCGGACCTTCCGACATCGCAAACTCCCAAAAAGCGAAAAGACCAGGACCGACATCCTCGGCCCGCGTCTACCACCGACTCCACGCCAAAACCTAGCGCGAGTGCTCCTGTTCCCTCTGAGATGGTCTCTCCACCGCTCCGAACCGAAGACACCGCATTACCGACGACTCCGATTCTGAACATCACTCCAGCGCCAGTTATCGATTTTCCTCCGGATACCGAAACCGAGGAAATGCCCGAGACCATTGCTGTAGACAAGGTCACTCCTGCACGTGGAGCTGCCAGGCCTCCTATGGCCATGTCTATTAAGGCCTACACTAGGGCTAAGGCAGCCAGCAAAACAAAGCATATTACTTCTAAATCTTTACCTCAGCCTACTCCAGAGACACAATGGGGAAGTTCTGCACACCATGAGGGAACATTTCAAGTGGCAAGGTCAGGAATATTCTGATTCTAGGAAACGCCTTAGGACTTTCTTTAAGAAGCCCCAGCACAGGCCCTTAGCTATTCCTCCTGTACTTGATGTTCTGGATGATTTATATTCTGACTCTAGTGCTACCCCTGATTCTCTTCCTCCTGCTCCAGCCAAGCCAGACAGGTATTACAGGGTCCCAGAAACTCATTCCCATTTATTCAGGGCCCATACTGCTGATTTGGAAACTATTTCACAGGGGCCTAAAGGAGTTTCAGCCTCCACCTCTAAAAATCCATTGCCCTCCAACAGGAAGCTAGGTCATTAGAGAGATGGGGCAAAAGGTTTACACATCCACTACCTTATCTATGAGAGCTTTAAATTGCCTTTTCATATGTTACAATATCAGGATTACCTGTTAGAAGATTTACAAAAACATTATCCTCCTGATCCTTTAGACAGGAAGACTTTGCAGGAAGCTGTACATAACACTCAGCAAGTAAGCAATCACTTCCTGCAGTGTGGATGTGATGCACTGGAAGCTTCATGTAGGGCAGCTATGACAGGGGCAGTCATTCGTAGACATGCTTGGTTAAAAGATCAACCTCTACCAGATCATGTAAAAGCAAAACTTCTGGATGCACCTTTGGAAAAGAACAAGCTTTTTGGTGCGAATGCTAAGGATGTGTTAAAGACCATCGAAGAAAAAGCAAAATCAGTTCAGACGGTGAAAGATTTCCTCCAGGTTCAACCCCCCAGATTCAGTAGGAATTGGCCTTCTAAAAACTGGTCCTTTCCTAATCCAGAAAAGTTTCAAAGGGGTAAGAACAGACGTGGCCGAGGAAGAGGCCAATACAGGGGCCCTTACAGGGGACGACAGTGGCAGCCAGGAAACCAAAGAAGTGACGCAGGGGTTTCGTCTGCCCCACAACCACAATCTCAATGACTTTCCTCTACTACCGCCTACCAGGGAACAAATAGAAGCTCCCTTGGGTGGGAAATTATCTCTGTTTGCAGAAAATTGGCACAGACTGACAAAGGACAAATGGATTTTGGACATAATAGACCGAGGGTACAGGTTTCATTTTTATACCTTACCAAGAAAACAAGGCATGCCAAACCTACCACAAAACCAGAGGGCAGAGGCTATCAAGCAAATCACTCTGCTGACTCGGATGAAAGCAATAGAAAGAGTTCCACAACAAGAACAAGACCAGGGGTTTTACTCAAGACTGTTCCCTGTTCCAAGAAAAGAATCTCAATGGAGACCAATACTGGACTTGTCCGCATTAAACACCTTTCTCATAGTACCAAAGTTCAAAATGCTGACTCTACAGCAACTCCTTCCCATGCTGGGCAAGGGGTCTTGGCTGATTACTCTGGACCTCAAGGAGGCATACCTGCATGTCCCTATCGGACACAGCTGCAGAAGATACCTCAGATTTCTTGCAGGGCCAGAGCATTATCAATTCTCAGCATTGCCATTTGGCTTATCTACTGCGCCCAGAGTATTCACAAAATGCCTGGCTTCAGTAATTGCTCATTGTAGGCTCCAGGGGATACAAATTTACCCTTACCTGGATGACTGCCTCATACAAGCGGACGACAAATTGATGTTGACAAAAAACCTGGATTATGTCATACGATTACTTCAAGCTCTGGGATATACAGTCAACTTCCAAATGTCAAGACTGCAGCCATCCCAGCAAATAATCTTCTTAGGAGCCAAACTAGACACAGCCTCTCAGATGGCTTACCTGACAGAAGACAAGCAAGAGAAGTTAACTCATTACTTCAAAGGTTTAGCAAAACTCACCCAGATGACTGCAAGGAGATTCCTACAGGCCCTGGGTTACATGGCATCCTGCATTCTCCTGGTTCCATTAGCAAGACTACACATGAGAAAGCTTCAATGGTACCTAAAAGCATTTGGTCTCAACACAGCAACAACTTGGAGACAATCATACCGCTCATTCCATGCCTACAAAAGGAATTCCTATGGTGGGCCTCGGTGAGCCAGGCAAACACAGGTATGTCATTCAAAAACCACAGATAACACAGACCATGACCACAGACGCCTCAGACCTTGGATGGGGGGCGCACATGGAAGGCAGGTGTATACAAGGACAATGGTCTCCAAAGGAAACACATCTGCATATAAACCAAAAGGAAATGCTGGCAGTAATGCATGCCATCGAGGCCTTTCAGCACCAACTCCAGCAAGGCCATTTACTGATACGGACAGACAACACCACTGTGATGTGGTACATAAACAAGCAAGGGGGCACCCACTCTTACCCCCCTTTGCAGACTGACAATGCATCTTTGGGAGAAATCACTGAGCCTAAACATCCAGTTACAATTCCAGTTTGTTCCAGGAAAAGACAATGTGTTGGCGGACAGCCTAAGCAGGAATTTCACAGATCCACACGAGTGGAGGTTACATCCGAAGGCCTTCAGACAACTCACTTGAACATGGGGCAAGCCAGAAGTGGACCTATTTGCCTCTCACCTCAACCATCTTCTACCAAAATTCTGCACAAGGACATACCATCCAAAAGCTTGGAAAATAGATGCCCTCTCATTCAACTGGAACTCCCTAACAATCTATGCATTCCCACCTCTGCCACTGATGACCTCAGTATTACTAAAGATCAAAGCAGAGAGACCCAAGGGAATCATAATAGCTCCAGACTGGCCAAGACAACACTGGTACCCACTACTACAGAGCATATGTCACACCAGGAGGTGGGCCCTTCCCCAATGGCCTCTACTTTTGACTCAACACAATTTCGAAACAGTGCATCCAAATCTTCAGACACTGCAGCTAACAGCCTGGGAGATCCCATAAATAACTTCAGCCTATATCTCTCCAAGGAAGTTCAGCGGATACTAACAGAGGCTCGAAGACCATCCACCAGAAAGGTTTACTTAGCAAAGTGGAAAAGATTCAGCAATTGGAATACCAGCAAGGGACATGATGCATCATTGTTGAACATCCCACTCATCTTGGAATATTTGGCAGATATGTTAAAGAACGGCCTCTTATATTCTTCCATAAAGATACATGCATCTGCTATTTCAGCTAGATACAACACTGATCCTCCTGTTTTTTCACACCCTTTACTAAGGCAATTCCTCAGGGGAATCAAGAACATTAAGCCACCAAGAAAGGCCCCAGTGCCAGCCTGGGACCTCAATTTTGTCCCAGAAAAACTGACTCTACCTCCATTTGAGCCAGCAGCTTCAGTTGACTTGCAATTTCTCTCATGGAAGACAGCTTTCCTGTTGGCAATTACCTCAGCAAGAAGGGTTTCGGAGCTACAGGCCCTAATGGCAATACCACCCTTTATTATTTTTCACAGAGACAGGGTTTCATTAAGGACCAACCCTACTTTTATGCCAAAGGTGGTATCTAGGGTTTCTTTAAATCAAGCCATTCATCTGCCTGCTTTCTTCCCAATCCTGAGAATAAGGGGAAAGACTCTTGCATACCTTGGACATTCACAGAGAACTTCGATACTACATCGTCAGAACCTAGGCGTGTAGGAAGTCTGAACAACTTTTGTAGCTTACGCCCTGCAGTCCAAGGAAAAGGAATTTCAAAACAGACTATTTCAAAATGGATTGGACATTGCATCAGATTCTGTTATTCTTTTCATGGAAAGACTGTTCCAGCCAATGTCAGACCACATTCCACCAGAGCTACAGCCACCTCTACAGCATTCTTAAGAGGGCTGCCTACTAAGGACATTCTAGAAGCTGCTACATGGAGCTCCGT
The DNA here is from genome assembly GCF_019279795.1 of Protopterus annectens. Taxonomy (NCBI): domain Eukaryota; kingdom Metazoa; phylum Chordata; order Ceratodontiformes; family Protopteridae; genus Protopterus; species Protopterus annectens. The sequence goes on along the minus strand of NC_056743.1, from coordinate 1,343,566,690 downwards.
GCATACATTCTCCAAACACTACAATCTCCCTCTATACTCCAGATCCAGAGCAGGCTTTGCTTCGCCGGTCCTGCAGGGTTGGCTTGCCACACCAGCTTTTGCCTAGAGCTTTCATCCGTCGCGAGCTAAGCTATGGTATTCTACCCACATGTTATGACTGCAGTTGCATTCTTGAAGGACATAGTACAGTTTTGTACCTACCATAAATGTAGATGTCCGATAGACATGCAACTGCAGTCATTTTCCCTCCCTCCATACCCCTCTATGCCTAGGGTCCACTCCTATCCCTGTTACTCTTAGCTGGGGATATCTGTTATGGTGTATTTGTTTTATTGCTCATTTATTTGTTTGGAATCCTGTTTTTGTCTTCCAATTTGATTACAGCCTTCCTTGGAGGGCACCTGGCATCTGGGGCAAGAAACACTGAAGAAAATGGCGTCGGCTGATGCTTATGTACTCCAGCCGCTCTGACGTCGGAGAGAAATGCGACATCAGCCGACGTCGGACCCAGACTTTGGAATCCGGCCGACCGAGGGCTGCCTGAGGCAGGACAACCCACATGTTATGACTGCAGTTGCATGTCTATCGGACATCTACATTTATGGTAGGTACAAAACTGTACTTTTTTTTACCGGCTCCAGGTCGTATAATTCTTTTACTACTATTTTACTATTTTTTAGATTTTCTTATATATTAGTTTTATTAGATCGCGTTTCCCCTTTAGACCCACTTAGGATCTCCTTTTTTCCTGTTGTTAGTGTTTTTCTCCCCCCCCCCCCCCCCTTGGGGTAGTGGTTAGGTCTGTCTCTTTATAGATATATATATATATATATATATATATCTATATATATATATATATATATATATATATATATATATATATATATATATATATATATATATATATATATATATATATATAACTAGTGCGTGTGTGTATGTGTTTAGTGTTTTAAGCACTAGTTTAACTTCCCTTGGTATCTGTTCTATCATGTCTAAGGATACCAAGGTTTCAGGTTTCAAGAAGTGTGACTCGTGCTGAGAAGATGTCTCTGACAGTCGGTCACACTTCTTGTGTTTATTGTTTGGGCCCCCTACACCTGCAGGACTCTTGTTCGGTCTGTCATGCTTTCAGTCCGAGAGTCCTGCAGGAGCGTAGGAATAAACTCATTTTGAGAGGCTTGTTAAAGCCTGAAGGATCCCCGGCTAAGCCTTCCTCTGGGAAATCCTTAAAGCCCACCAAACCGTCGGCTCCCTGTTCAGAGCCGACGCCGAGCGGTGCTTCTGCCTCGTCGGTTCCGGCCGGAACCGACACTTCGAGACCTCAGTCAGCTCCAACTTTATCGGAGCCTTCTCTGAGCCGAAAGCGTTTTAGATCCCCCTCAGAGTCCGTTCGCTCGGCTCCCAGGTCCCCATTACTACAGTCGGAGCGGAGCCATAGATCCCATTCCTCTCGGTCCTCCAGGCTATCTGACCATGACTTAGAGAGGGTGGTCAGTAGGCTCCTTAAGTCGCAGGCACTGGCCAAAATATTGACTAGCCCTTCTCAACAGACTGTGGCTATCCCTGTTCCTTCAACAGTTCCTCCTCCGACTCTACTACCGTGTTCGGAGCCGGAGCTTGTTGGAGCTCAAATCGTCAGAACATTGGAGCCGATGCCCCACCCTTCGGCTCCTTCATCGGCTCCGATCTCGTCATTGGTTCCGTCGTTGGAGGGATCCGGGTGCGAAGACTCCCTCGTGGGCTCCGAGGGGGTGAGTGGCATCGGACCCTTGTCCGACCCCATTCTCCCTCTTGGGGCCTCGGCGCAGGTGGGCTCGGCCCCATCGGCCTCGGAGCCGCCCCTCTCGGTGCCGCGAGGGGTTCACGTCTCTTCGGAGCGGGGACCCTCTTCTCTGCCTGATAGGGGCGCCTTTGAGGTCCGGTTTCGGCACCGAGATCGACCCCTTCGGCTCCTCCCCCTATGGTGCCTGCATCGGTCTCTGTCCACCCTCCTGACCCCAAGCGTGGAGAACAAGTGCTCCAGGTAGCCCCATTGGGTGCATCTTCCTCTTCCGAGGCTTCCCCTGTACTCTGAGGAGCCCCCTCGGAAGAGAAAATGTAAGAGGAAGCATGTTGACTCCCCCGAGTTAGTCACCTCTGACACCAACTTGGAGGATTTGGAAGGGTCCCCTAGGTCACCCTCTGAGGATGTCTCCTTTTCAGACATCCTTGAAATCCTTAAGCGGAGGGGGAACTGGACCGCCCTCAACCATTCCGAGGACGAGTTGGTGTATCTGGACGCATTTGGTTCTCGCCCTTCCACCTCCTGGGTGTCTCCGCCTTTCGACCCGTTCATGGAAGCAGTGGCTCAGAAGGACTGGACGGCCCCGGATACAGTGGAACCAACTCCCCGCAGGCCCACAAAATTCATTACAGTTCCATCCGACAAACAGTTTCTTACAAAGGGTGTCCCTGTTGATGCCATGGTGATTGCAGCAGCCACTAAGAAGGAGTTGGCTGACCCTTCAGTGCCTGTCCATCCACCTAACAAAGAATTTAGGGCAATGGACAGGTACCGGAAGCAGATGTTCTCTTCAGCGACCTTTTCCATGCGGTCGCTGAACTATCTGTGCCATTTCACCCGCCTTCGGAGAGATCTCCTCAAGGAACTGTGTGATACCCTTCAGGATCCATCTGCTGCGGGGTCTCAGGATAAGATTAACTCCCAGCTGGCGACCCTTAATTCTATAGTCAACTCCTCCATGCGGCTCATTTCTTATGCAGCCGATGGAGCGAGTAGAGCCACAGGCACAGGCGTGGCTTTGAGAAGACATGCCTGGATGCGGTTATGTAACTTTGCTGACCCCTTTAAGGCATCCTTCACCAATACCCGCTTCGATGGTTCGGCTTTGTTCGGACCACAGGTGAAGGATACCCTTACTAGGTGTGAGCAGGAAGGCAAGACTCTCTCTGCCGTGGGAGTCCATTTTTCTACTCCTTCTAGTCCATATCTACTTCTTCTAGACCATACCCTAAAGGTCAGAAGAGTGGGAAAATGTGGTTTCGCAAACGCCAAGGAGTCGTGCCTGACACGTGGCGAGTTTCCCTCCAGGGACAGAGGAGGGAACAACAGACTCCGTCCGAGGGGCAGAGGGGGTCCGCAAAATCAGGGTAGCAGGGAATCTTTTTCTAACAAACCCTTTCAGCACCCCTGAGGGGCTGCCCGACTGTCCACTCTTGGATTCAGTCGGGGGAAGATTGTCACTGTACCCAGAAGCCTGGCGACTCCTCACACAAGACAAATGGGTACAGTCCATCATATCCGAGGGTTACAAAATCCCCTTTGTCCACACCCCTATGCAAACAAATGGGTCCCTTCCAGGTGTTCCACCCGGTCTGAGGGAACAAGCAGTACTAGAAATTTCAAAACTGCTAGAAAAAAGAGCTATCCAGCCAGTCCCAGCAGACCAGCAAGGATCCGGGATTTACTCCGTTCTTTTTGGTACCAAAGAAAACAGGGGACTGGAGACCCATTTTGGATCTCAGCAGGTTAAACAAATCTTTTCAAAGAACGAAGTTCCGGATGGTCACACTTCATTCAGTCCATTCTGCCCTTTTTGGGTCTGGACATTTGGATGTGCTCCATAGACCTTCAGGATGCGTACTACCATATCGGAATGAACAGACGCTCCAGGAAGGATGTTCATCGTGTTACCCTGCTGCAGTCATCACACTTGGGTTATCCTGTCGTCAGGCGGCCCCGCAGTCGGCATGAATTCCAAAGTCTTGGTCCGGCGTCGGTTGCTGTCGCTTCTTCCTTGACTTCAGTGCGCCAGGGGTATATAAGAGGCATCCAACACCATTTTCTTCAGTCTTTCTTGCCGCGCGGTGCCCGAAGCAGAAGAAGTTCGCAAGTGCCGGTCGGCCAACATCTGAGATTTTCGAATCGAATTTCAGTCCGAAGTCTTCAAAGCTAAGTACCCCGTTGGGGAACCTTTTCTTGCCTCAGTCCGATGTCAGAAAAAGTTAACAATTGCATTTCTTGTGGGAAGCAAATACCTCATAAGGACTTTCATTCTTATTGTATACCTTGCCTAGGCCCAGACCACGATGTCACTGGTTGTAGGTTTTGTGCTAGGTTCAATAAGCGAACTATAAAGTGACGCTTTGATTTCGCACGACACTACTTCAGTAGGAAATTTAATTACACTATGCCGTCGGAGCAACCGACTACCAGAGTGCATAAAAAATGCAAAGATAAAGACAGGCAGCCTAGATCCAAACCAGACGCCGAGGCCTTGGCTGGGCTGGTCGCCGGTTCTCCTGTTTTCAGTGAGGCGCCTACGCAGCCCCTGGCGACCGCAGAATTGGAACCCCAGACTGCTTCGGATTCTCAATCTAGGCCGACGCCGCCATTTTCTTTAGGCCCTACCGACAACATTGCAGTAGGAGAAGCTGGTGCTGTGGAAACACCTTCGGTTACAGAAGGTGTCTTCAGACCGACTACTCTCACCATAAAATCTTATTCTAAGCTTAAGACTCCTCTCAAACCAAAAAAGACTGCACTTCAGTCTCCAGTTCAAGGCCCTATGCCTAAGAAACAGATGCTTAAAATGGCTGAAGATTTGATTTCTTTAATCAGGGGTTCCCAACCCCCCCCCCCCCCAGACAAAAGGCCTAGCACAGGAGGAGGATTATGCCTCCTCTGATCAAGTGTCTATTTCCTCAGGCTCCTCTGAGGAACAGGATTACTCTTTTCCCCCGTATGATGATTCTGATGCTGAAGATTCCATTCCATCAGCTTCTCCCCCTGAAGACTATTCCTTTGGGGAAACCTTACATACCATGAGGGAACATTTCCACTGGGAAGGACAGGACTACTCCGACTCAAAGAAAAGGCTCTGAGAGTTTCTTTTACTCCCCCAGCACAGACCACTTGCTATCCCTCCAGTTTTAGACATTGTGGATGATGTTTACTTAGAATCTAGTCTAAATCTAGATTCTATGCCTCCTGCTCCAGCCAAACCAGATCGATATTTTAGAGTGCCTGACTCACACAAATTCCTTTACAAAAGCCCTGTTGCTGACCCAGAGGCAATCTCCCAGGGTCCCAAAGGGGCTAAGGCTTCTATGGCAAAAAATCCTGTACCCTCTGAAAGGGACTTCAGGACACTATATAGGTGGGGGAAGAAGGTTTACACCTCAGCTACTCTAACTATGAGAGCACTAAATTGTCAATTTCACATGCTGAAATACCAGCAATTCCTAATGTCTCAAATAAAACAAAAGATGAGTACACATACTCAACAGTCTGAATTCAAGGAAATGCAGGATCTGTTGCATGCAGCTGAACAGGTGGGCAAACATACTTGGTTTTGATTCCTTGGAAGCTTCTTGAAGAGCAGCTGTTACTGGGTCTGTTATACGTAGGCATGCTTGGTTAAAGGAACAAACTCTGCCTGATCATGTCAAAGCAAAGTTACTAGATGCACCCTTACAGCAGGATGTCTTATTTGGGCTTAATGCAGAAGAGGTTTTAAAGAAAATGGAGGATAAGGCAAAATCTATGCAGACGGTCAAAGATTTCTTACAGGTACAACCCCCACGCTTCAGCAGAAATTGGCCAATAAAAAATTGGTCCTTTCCAGCTTCTGACAGACCACAGAGGGGTAAATACAGACGCCCAAGGGGCAGAGGACAAGCACAAATCCCTTACAAACCTCGCCAGTGGGGCACTGCAACACAGAAGGGAGGAGAAGACAGGTCCCAAACTACTAGAAGACAAACACAATGACTTACACCTCAAACTGCCTAACAGAACTCTCTTGGCAGCTCCCTTGGGAGGAAAATTAGCACTTTTTTCAGACAACTGGCGCATTTTCACAAAGGACAACTGGGTCCTAGACATTATCTCACAAGGATACAGATTCCATTTCTACACCTAGCCAAGGATAACAGGAATGCTAAACCTGCCACAAAATGAATGGGCAGAGGCTCAAACAAATTACAGCTCTCATGGACATGAGAGCCATTCAACTGGTACCTACACAGGAGCAAGGCCAAGGATTTTACTCGAGGCTCTTTCTAGTCCCCAGAAAGGACAATGCTTGGAGACTCATTCTGGACCTTTCAATTTTAAACACCTTCTTGCAAGTACCCAAATTCAAGATGCTAACACTACAGCAGCTTCTTCCCATGCTGGGTAAGAAAGCTTGGCTAGTAACGTTGGACCTCAAGGAGGCATACCTGCATGTCCCTATCAGACAAAATTGCAGAAGATACCTCCGTTTCATTGCAGGTTCAACCCATTACCAATTCTCTGCACTTCCCTTTGGCTTATCTACTGCGCCCAGGGTCTTCACAAAATGCCTGGCACCAGTAATTGCATACTGCAGACAGAGAGGAAATCAAATATACCCATACCTGGATGACTGCCTTATCCAAGCAGAAAGCAAGGACATTCTCTTACAACATCTGACCTTTGTAAAACACCTTCTAAGTTGCCTAGGGTACACAGTAAACAAAAAGAAATCAAAACTAGTGCCCTCACAAAATATGACATTCCTGGGTGCCAGCTTGAATACAGTGGCCCAGATGGCTTATCTGACGCCAGACAAACAACTACAACTAACTCAATACTTCAAAATAATGGCAACAAAGACCCAACTCCCTGCAAGAAAAATTCTGCAGGCCTTGGGCTTCATGGCATCTTGCATACTACTAATAATATTTGCAAAACTGCATATGAGGAAATTACAATGGTACCTGAAAAGCGTATGGACTCAACACAGCCACAGCTTGGAAACAATGATACCTCTCATTCCCTGCCTTCAACAGGAGTTTCTATGGTGGTCACAGGCATGTCACCTCAACAAGGGTCAGCCTTTCACCTTACCCCCAGCCAGGCAAACTATGACAACAGATGCATCGGACTATGCCTGGGGGGCACACATGGCAGGACGGTGCATTCAAGGCATATGGACTGCAGATCAAAGGAATCTGCACATCAATCAAAAAGAAATGCTAGCTGTACAGAAAGCTCTGACAGCCTTCAAGGACCTCTTACATCCAGGACAGCTTATAATAAGGACAGACAGCACCATAGTAATGTGGTACATAAACAAACAAGGGGGTACACACTCCTACCCTCTATGCAGGCAAGCAATGACCTTGTAGAACACAGCACTGACCTACCAAGTTCAATTACAAGCTCAATTGTTGCCAGGAAAAAAGAACACTTTGGCAGACGACCTAAGCAGAAACATCATTGATCCCCACAAGTGGAAACTGGATCCACAAGTATTTGCAATGATAATTCAAAAATGGGGCCGCCCAGATATAGACCTTTTTGCCACCCCTCAAAACTATCAGCTATCAAAATTTTGCACAAGGACATTTCACCATGAAGTTGGAAAATGCTGACAGTATATGCCTTTCCTCCATTGCCCCTTCTCACAAAGGTGCTGCTGAAAGTCAGGATGAAGAGACCCCAAATGATACTCATTGCCCTAGACTGGCCACGCCAGCACTGGTACCCACTACTAAGGAACATGGCCCACCATGGATTTTACCACAAATTCCTCATCTGCTCACACAGCAAGGCAGTCAGATTCTACACAGTCAGCTCAAAACCTTAAATTTGGCTGCATGGCAAATCACCTAAGCAACCAGCCAGTTCCTCTTTCACAAGCTGATGTCCTTCAAGGATGCATCTGCAGTCCTAACATATGGGTTGTCCTGCCTCAGGCAGCCCTTCGGTCGGCCGGATTCCAAAGTCTGGGTCTGGCCTCGGCTGATGTCGCACCTCACCCGACGTCATAGCTGCTGTGAATTGGGTATAAAGGCATCAGCCAACGCCATTTTCCTCAGTCTTTCTTGCCGCGCGGTGCCCAAAGCAGAAGCTGTTCGCAAGTGCCGGTCGGTCAGATCCAGAGATTTCTACTACCGAAGACTTCTAAAAAAGCTAAGTACCCCGTTGGGGACTCTTTCTTGCCTCAGCCGATGTCAGAAAAAGTAAATAATTGTTTAACTTGTGGGAAACAAATACCTCATAAGGATTTCCACTCTTACTGCCTTCCTTGCTTAGGCCCAGACCACGTATCAACTTGTCTAGCCTGTGCTTCCTTCAACCAACGGACGCTTAGACGTCGGTCAGAGTTTGCAGAGGAGTTTTTTGGTCCCGCTTTTGCTTACAAAATGCCGTCGGAGACTCCGACTTCACAATTAGCTAAAAAGCGTAAGGAAAAGGACCGACACTCGCGGTCCGCGGTTTCGGCCGAAACCACGGTTAAGCCAACCGCGAGTGTCTCGGTTTCGGCTGAAACCGAGTCCTCGGTTCTTCCTTCGGCCGAAAGCATACCGCCGACAGCCGAGGCCTCACACAGCATGGCTGAATCTGCTACTGAAATTTCCCCTGCTGTAGCAGGCACCCAGGATTTATCAGATACTATTCCTTTAGACATATCTACTTCTGCACATGGAGCTGCTAGGCCCCCTGCATCTATGTCTATCAAGGCTTTTTCTAGGGCTAAAGCAGCTAAATCTTCTAAGGCCTTGCCTGCTAAAACCCCCTCGCACAGGCCTACCTCTAGTTCCCAAATGCTCAGCCTGGCTGAGGATCTCATTTCTTTGATCAGGGGATCCCAACCTCACCCAGACAGGGCCTCTCAACCCTCCAGAGAAGAGGCCTAGAGCAGAGCCCCGGATCCTGTTTCTACAGACTATTCCTCGGATGATTCAGAAAACTCAGATCCTCCAGAAGGCCCATATTCTCCTTATGAGGATTCTGATGCAGAAGACTCCATTCCTTCTGCCTCTCCTCCTGAGGAATTTTCTTTGGGAAACCTTACATGCTATGAGAGAGCATTTTCAATGGCAGGGCCAGGATTTTTCAGATTTAAGGAAAAGGCTAAGGACCTTTTTACATTTACCACAGCATAGGCCTTTAGCCATTCCTCCAGTACTAACAGTTGTTGATGATGCATATAATGATGCCTGTACTGCCCCTGACTCTCTTCCCCCAGCCCCTGCCAAGCCCGACAGATATTACAGGGTCCCGGACACACACTTTCACTTGTATAAGGCTCCTATTGCAGATCCTGAAACCATTTCACAGGGCCCCAAAGCTGTAGCAGCTGCCTCTGCTAAAAAACCCTCCCCTCTGAAAGAGAATCTAGAGCATTAGAGATGGGGTAAAAAGTTTATACTTCTGCTACTCTTTCGGCTAGGGCCTTAAACTGTCAATTCCACATGATTCAGTATCAGGAATTTTTGTTAGACCAGCTAAATAAAAAAACTGTCCTCTCCTGAACCTATAGACCATAAGTCCCTTCAGGATTTGGTACATAACACTCAGCAGGTCAGTAATCATTCCTTAAAATGCGGCTATGATGCACTGGAGGCTTCCTTTAGATCAGCTATGACTGGAACAGTGATCAGAAGGCATGCATGGTTAAAAGAGCAATCCTTACCAGACCATGTAAAGTCAAAGCTCCTAGATGCTCCCATGGAGAAACAGTTTGTTTGGCTCCCCTGCACAGCAAGTGCTAAAGAAGGTGGAAGAAAAAGCAAAATCTGTCCAAACAGTCAAGGATTTCTTACAGGTCCAGCCTCCGAGGTTTAGTAGAAATTGGCCTTCGAAGAATTGGTCCTTTCCAGACACCTCCAGAGCACAGAGAGGCAGAAATAGGCGTCCAAGAGGCAGAGGTCAATCCAGAGGTGCCTACAGGGGACGCCAGTGGCAGCCTAACAACCAGAGAAGTACTGCCACAGATCCAGCTACTACCACTTCCACAGGACAGACACAATGACTTGACTCTGATACTGCCTACCAGGGAACAACTGGAAGCACCCTTAGGCGGAAAGCTAGCCTTATTTTCCATAAACTGGCATTACATTACAGGAGACAAATGGATTTTACAGACAATAGACAAAGGCTACAGGTTTCACTTCCACACTCTACCAAGAAAGATAGGAATGCCAAACCTACCACCAAACCAAAAAACAAACGCTCTAGGACAAATCAACCACTTACTAAGGATGATAGCTATAGAAAAGGTACCGCCTATGGAACAAGGACAAGGATATTACTCCAGACTTTTCCTGGTACCAAGGAAAGACAACCAATGGAGGCCTATTCTCGACCTGTCCGCTCTGAACACATATCTCATTGTTCCAAAATTCAAAATGCTGACCTTACAGCAACTTCTTCCCATGCTGGGCAAGGAGTCTTGGCTGGTGACTCTAGATCTCAAGGAGGCATACCTGCACGTCCCTATACGACCAGATTGCAGAAGATACCTCAGATTTGTTGCAGGATCAGAGCATTATCAATTCTCAGCATTGCCCTTTGGCTTATCTACTGCGCCCAGAGTATTCACGAAATGCCTGGCATCAGTAATTGCTCATTGCAGGCTTCAGGAATTCAGATTTATCCATACCTGGACGACTGCCTAATACAAGCGGACAACAAGACCAAATTAACAAAAGATTTGGAAAAGGTTATACAACTACTGCAAGCCCTGGGATACACAGTCAACATGAAAAAGTCAAGACTGGTACCATCCCAAAGAATAACATTCTTGGGTGCAGAACTGGACACTTCAAATCAGATGGCATTTCTCACAGCAGAAAAGCAAAATCAACTACCACTCTATTTCATGGCATTAACAACACAGAACCAGCTTACAGCAAGGAAAGTCCTACACGCCCTGGGTTACATGGCATCCTGCATAATATTGATTCCACATGCCAGGCTGCATATGAGGAAGTTGCAATGGTACCTAAGGAATATATGGTCTCAACACAAGCACAGTCTAGAAGCCCAGATTCCAATAATTCCATGCCTGAAACAAGAATTCCTGTGGTGGGCTCAGGCCTGTCAGTTGAACAGAGGACTGCCTTTCCACAAACCTCGCCCAAGCCAGACTATCACCACGGATGCCTCAGACCTAAGCTGGGGGGCACACATGGTGGACAAGTGTATACAAGGCCTATGGACACAAGACCAGCTGAACCTACACATAAATCAAAAAGAGATGCTGGCAGTGAAACAGGCCCTTCAGACATTCAGACCTTTTCTTCAACAGGGTAATTTGCTGATAAGGACGGACAACACCACAGTCATGTGGAATATCAACAAACAGGGAGGCACACACTCATATCCTCTATGCCGGATGGCAATGGACCTGTGGAATGTGGCCCTGAACCTCAACATTCAGCTCCAGGCCATATTTGTGCCAGGAAAAGAAAATATACTAGCAGACACCTTAAGCAGAACTACCACAGATGCCCACGAATGGATGCTGCATCCAGACATCTTCAAATCCATTACAAAGAAATGGGGACTACCAGAAATAGACCTGTTCGCATCCCCACACAACCACCAATTGAGGAAATTCTGCACACGGACATACCACCCACTTGCTTGGAAGGTGGACTCCCTATCCTTCAGTTGGGAAAACCTGACAGCATATGCATTCCCACCTCTTCCTTTGATGCACAAAGTGCTACTGAAGATCAAAGAAGATCACCCAAGGATCATCCTGATTGCTCCAGACTGGCCGAGACAGCATTGGTACCCTCTACTGAGGAGTAGGTCTCGGACACACGCATGGCCTCTACCTCTAGTTCCTTTACTGCTAACACAGAACTACTACAAGATCCTACATCCAAACTTGAAAACACTACAGCTAGCTGCTTGGAATATTACATAAAACAAAATAACCCAGATTTATCTCAGAGGGTTAAAGACATTATCCTGGAGGCTCGCAGACCCTCCACAAGGAAGACTTATTCAGACAAATGGAAAAGATACCTCATTTGGAGTGCAGCAAAAGGAGAAAATATATCATTAGCAAACATAGCTAACATCCTGGAATACTTAGCAGAACTTTTCCACAATGGCCTGTCTTACTCCTCCATTAAGATTCATGCATCAGCAATTTCAGCAGAATACAACATGGATCCTCCAGTCTTCTCTCATCCTCTACTCAGGCAGTTTCTGAGAGGAATTAAAATGTAAAGCCTCCAAGGAAGCCACCTTTGCCTACATGGGACCTTAACTTTGTGCTGGAAAAGTTAACACTTCCCCTTCGAGCCAGCAGCAACAGCAGAATTACAGTTCTTATCTTGGAAAACTGCTTTCCTGCTTGCAATCACTTCAGCAAGAAGGGTTTCTGAATTACAGGCATTAATGGCAGTACAGCCCTTCCTTATCTTCCATCAGGATAGAGTGTCCTTGAGAACTAACCCTACTTTTATGCCAAAAGTTGTCTCCAGGGTATCATTGAACCAAGCAATCCACCTACCAACATTCTTCCCCAACCCACAGAATAGGGGGGAAAGACTACTACATACCTTGGATGTGCACAGGCAATTGCTACTATCTGGACAGAACCAAGACCAACAGAAAAACTGACCAGCTTCTGGTAGCATATGCAACAGGAATGGAAGGAAAAGCAATTTCAAAACAGACAATCTCAAAATGGATAGGAAATTGCATTAGATTTTGTTACTCTTTTCATGGAAAGACAACTCCAGAAAACATCAGACCTCACTCCACAAGGGCTACAGCCACTACTACAGCTTTCCTACGAGGAGTGGCTACCAAAGACATTTTAGAAGCTGCTACTTGGAGCTCCGTGCATACATTTGCCAAGCATTATAATCTACCTTTATACTCCAGATCCCGAGCAGGTTTTGCCACTGCTGTTTTGCAAGGGATCTTAACTACACCATAATCATCTTAGTGCCTCCTCCCCCAGTTTGGCTATGGTATTCTACCCATATGTTAGGACTGCAGATGCATCCTTGAAGGACATAGTACAGTTTTGTACCTACCATAAATGTAGATGTCCGAGAGGTATGCATCTGCAGTCAGGATTACCCAAGCTAGCTGGGGGAATCTATTATTGTGTATTTGTTTGTATATATGTATATACATGCTTATTTTTGTTTGCTCTCTACTGTTTGGAATCATTTGCATTTATCCAAATTTAGCCTTCCTAGAGGGCATCTGGCATCTGGGACAAGAAACACTGAGGAAAATGGCATCGGCTGATGCCTTTATACCCAATTCACAGCAGCTATGACGTCTGGTGAGGTGCGACATCAGCCGAGGCCAGACCCAGACTTTGGAATCTGGCCGACCGAAGGGCTGCCTGAGGCAGGACAACCCATATGTTAGGACTGCAGATGCATACCTCTCGGACATCTACATTTATGGTAGGTACAAAACTGTACTTTATGGATGTCATTCTGGAGGCCAGGAGGCCCAGCACCAGGAAAGCCTGTTCAGAGAAATGGAAAAGATTTTGCTCCTGGAACCAAGCTAAAGGCCAAAATACCCTTCAGCCGGACATACCTCAGATTGTGCAATATTTAACTGAGATGTTACACAAAGGACTTTCTTTTTCATCTATTAAAATCCACGCCTCAGCTATTTCAGCTCACTACAACACAGATCCTCCCTTATTTTCACATCCACTTCTAAGGCAGTATCTCAGAGGGGCCAAAAACATTAGGCCTCCCAGGAGAGCGCCAACACCAACTTGGGACCTCAGTTTTGTTCTGGAAAAACTTACGCTGCCACCTTTTGAGCCAGCTTTCTCAGCTGACTTAGTTTATATCATGGAAGGCTATCCTGCTGCTAGCAATTACTTCAGCCAGAAGAGTCTCAGAGCTACATGCACTAATGGCAGTAGAGCCTTTACTCATTTTTCATCAAGACAGAGTTTCTCTATGAACTAACCCCTCCTTTATGCCAAAGGTGGTATCCAGTGTGGCTCTAAATCAAACCATCCATTTACCCACCTTCTTTCCAAATCTACAGAACAAAGGAGAAAAACTTCTGCATTCCTTGGACATTCACAGGCAACTACGTTACTACTTGGATAAAACTAAGGTTTTCAGAAAATCTGACCAACTTTTTGTATCCTGTGCTACAGCATCACAAGGAAAGCCCATCTCAAAACAGACCATTTCAAAATGGATAGGACATTGCATACGATTTTGCTACACCCATCATGGAAAACCAGTTCCTGCTAGCATAAGGCCCCATTCCACCAGGGCAGCAGCTACATCTACAGCCTTCCTTAGGGGGGTGCCAACCAAGGATATTCTGGATGCTGCAACTTGGACTTCAGTACACACCTTCACCAAGCACTATCACTTACCACTTTACTCTAAGACTAGAGCTGGCTTCGCCACTGCAGTTCTGCAGGGCCTTCTAGCCTCTTCTAACCCTATTTGACTCCACCTCCCATCCTTAGCTTTGGGATTCTACCCAAGTGTGATGACTGCAGCAGGGTAACACGATAAACATAGTACAGTTTTGTACCTACCATAAATGTAGACGTTCGAGTGTATACCCTGCTGCAGTCCAGGATATCCTCCCTCCATCCCCTCTGACCTAACTAAAACCTTTTAATACCTTACATTCTGATATAACCTTTGTGGTGTATTTGCTTATAGCTGGAGGGATGTTTTGTTTGTGCTAAACTTTTATTATTGGTACTATCTATTAACCACGTTTTTGTGTGGGGGGGCACCTGACATCTGGGGCAAGAGAAACTGAAGAAAATGGCATTGGATGCCTCTTGTATACCCCTGGCGCACTGACGTCAGGGAAGAAGCGAGAGCAACCGACGCCAAACCAAGACTTTGGAATTCAGGTCGACTGCGGGGCCGCCTGACGACAGGATAACCCAAGTGTGATGACTGCAGCAGGGTATACACTCGAATATCTACATTTATGGTAGGTACAAAACTGTACTTTTCTCCGCTTCCGGCTGTGAGCCAGTCACTGTCAATTCAGAGCCCTGCCCTTTGGTCTCACCACAGCCCCCAAGGTGTTCACCAAATGCATGGCAGTGGTTACGGCTCACCTGAGACGGCTAGGATTCCAGGTGTTTCCATATCTAGACGACTGGCTCCTAACTGCTTCCACCAGGCATCATCTAATCCGAGCCAGGGATGATACCATCCAAACTTGCTCAGAGCTAGGTATCTCCATAAACTTCGAAAAGTCTGCATTGTCACCTTGTCAATCTATAACCTTTATAGGCGCCGTATTAAACACAAAAGAACTGTCGGCAAAACTTCCATTAGAAAGAGTATTAGTCATTCGCCGACATGTTCAAACATTACTACAATGCAAGAGAATCCAGGCCAGATTTGTGCTGAAAACCTTGGGTCTCATGGCAGCAGCAATCACATTACTTCCCCTGGCTCGTTTTCACATGCGGATTCTTCAATGGATGCTTTTTACCCAATGGTCCTTTCAACAGCTTCCGATGTCTCACAACATAATAATCACCCAATCATGCAAAGACCACCTTTCTTGGTGGATGGTCTCCCCTCAAGTTTTTCAGGGCAGACCGTTTGTACTTCCTCCTCCGGTTGCCACTGTGACAACGGATGCCTCCCTGATCGGGTGGGGGGGGGGGGCATTTTCGGGGCAAGACTGTCCAGGGCACTTGGCAACCCCTACAGTACCATCTGTACATAAACGTCTTGGAGATGAGAGCGGTACTTTTAGCGATTCAAGCTCTTCAGGAATCTTTACCTACCGGGACTATTGCAGTTCAGACGGACAATATTTCGGTAGTGTGGTACTTCAACAAGCAGGGCGGAACTAGGTCCTATCTCTTATGTCAAGAAGCACTCAGACTCTGGCAGTGGGCGATCTCCTCTCAACGGTTTCTGATAGCAACGCACATCCCCGGGAAGTCCACCGTCATAGCGGACAGGCTAAGCAGAGAACAATCCTTACGCCTCAAGAGTGGACTCTCAATCAGTTAGTAGCGGACAAAATTTTCCGCAGATGGGGTCAACCTTGCTGCGTCCTTTTTGCAACCCCTCTCAACAGCAAGTGCAGCGACTTCTTCACTCTCTTCCCCCTCCCAGGCCATCCCCCCATAGACGCTCTAGTTCACGATTGGCCCCGGGATCTGCTCTATGCATTCCCTCCTTTTCCCTTAATTCCAAAACTGATTCAGAAAGTGACCACTTTGGGATCCAGGATGATCCTCATTGCTCCTTACTGGCCTCGACAAATTTGGTTCCCATTCCTGCATCGTCACTTGCTGGAGCAGCTCTGGAATCTGGACCCAGTGCCAGACCTCTTGATCCGTCAGTCTGGTGGGCTGCACCAATCCCTTCACTCTCTCAACCTCACAGCTTGGTTGCTCCACTTCCAACCTTAGCCAGTTTTTTTCTTTCTGGGCAGAGGCTAGGAAGATAAACCCCTTTACAGCCCCTGTCCATAATATTTTAGATTTTTTGGCAGAACTTTTTCAAGCAGGTTCCTCAGCTGCCACCATTAGGGTCCAATTGGCTGCTATTGCAAATTTTCACGTTAGCCTATCAGAGTCCAGTATCATGTCGCACAAACTTTTTAAGGCTTTTCTTAAAGGGACTATGTTACTTAGACCCCCGGTTAAAGACCCCCCCCCCTGTCCGTGGGATTTAAACTTGATATTAACTTCATTGATTCTCCCTCCTTTTGAACCTGCAGCTTCTTGTTCCTTAAAGTTACTCTCCTGGAAGACTCCCTTCTTAGTAGCCATCACTTCGGCCAGAAGAGTATCAGAACTTCAAGCCCTTTGTGTTCGCCCTTCATATCTTACTTTTCACAAGGATAGAGTTTCACTCAGGACTAATCCTTCCTTTTTTCCCAAAATACCCTCAGAAATAAATCTCAATCAGGCTATTGATCTTCCTGTCTTCTTTCCTAATTATTCAAACAGAGCTGAACAAAAGTTACACTATTTGGACATTCGCAGGCAGTTACATTTTTATTTGGATAGGACCAAACAGTCAAGAAAATCAGATCAACTCTTCCTATCCTACGCTGAGGGGAAGCAGGGCCTGCCAATTTCTAAGGTAACCTTGTCTAGGTGGCTGGCCTCTATTATTACCTTGATCTACCAACTGAGACATAAAGAACTTTTGTCAAAACCAAAAGCTCATTCCACCAGAGCATTGGCTACGTTGGTAGCTTTTCAGGCTAGACTTCCAATGGAATCTGTGCTGCAGCAACATGGGCCACTCCTTTTACCTTCATTTCGCATTACAAGTTGGATATGGCCTCCAGAAGTCGAGCTGATTTTGGTTCCATTGTGCTCAAGAGTCTGTTTCGATGAGCCACCCAGGACTAAGGTGCTAGGGACGCTGTCCCATCCAGCAAGAATGAAGGTGAGATAGACAACTTAACAATAAGAAGTTATGTACCTACCATAACGTTCCATGGTTAGCTGTCTTCATCTCGCCTTCTTTCTTGTGTCCCACCCTCCATCCCCCTAGCCTGGCTAGGACCGAGAAGAATCCCTTTTGAGTTCTTCTTCCTACGGTTGACCTTGTTTTTAGGTTTTGTCCTACTCTATTTGTAGCATTGTAGGTAAACCTTTGGTGGGAACTAGTGTGTTTTTTACTATGGTGTTAGCTTTTCCAAACGAGATCTGGATATCTGACGCCTAGCATTGTGGGATAAGGAGAGGCCTCGAGCCCGTAAATAGCTCTCGAGCTTTAGTAAAAGGCCGAGTCGGCTCCGAACCCATCCAGCAAGAAAGAAGGCGAGATGAAGACAACTAACATGGAACGTTATGGTAGGTACATAACTTCTTATTTTAGTACATGCATGCTTTTTGGCATAATTATTTTCAGCCTTCCTATCTGGGGGCACCTGACATCTGGGGCAAGAAAAACTGAAGAAAGTGGCGTCTGTTGCATCTTTTGTACCCCTGGCGCACTGATGTCAGGGAAGAAGCAACAGCAACCGACGCCGGACCTAGACTTTGGAACTCTGGCCGACTGCGGGTAGCCTGCAAGCAGGATAACCCAAGTGTAATGACTGCAACAGTGAATACACTCTAACATCTACATTTGTGGTAGGTACGCAACTGTACTTTTCAGATCTTCCTGAGGGCAGGCTTTTGCCCCTCAAAGGGCTATACAATGGCATTCCTCTTCTGCTAAATCAGAGTTTTCTAAGCCAGCTTCCCAAAGCAAACATTCTCAATTAATCTGGTCTTCTTGTGCCTACCTCTGTGAGCCCTTGGTTTCCTTTCGGAGGAATGTTAGCCAGGTTCGCAGAGGTATGGTCTACCACCACAGACGACAAATGGGTGCTCAATATAGTAAACCAAGGTTACAAGTTTTACTTTTACACCTTCCCTGTTTTACAAGGGTTCCCAGGCATACCCAGAACTCTCGGGACAGAGGTAGAAACTCAGATGTCTTCTTTACTGACTATAGGGGCTATAGAGCCAGTTCCTGAAAATCAGGCAGGCCTAGGTTTTTATTCAAGACTTTTCCTGGTACCTAAAAATGGGGGCACCTGGCGCCCTATTCTGGATCTGTCTGTTATAAACACTTTTCTAATGATTCCCAAATTCAAGATGCTCACCCTTCAACAGTTACTACCAATGCTGGGCAAGGATTCATGGCTGGTAACTTTGGATCTCAAGGAGGCTTATCTGCACATCCCAATAAGCGAAAGTTGCAGGTAGTTCCTTCGCTTCAGGGTGGGGGAACAACACTTTCAATTCTCTGCATTGCCCTTTGGGTTATCTACTGCTCCTAGATTTTTTACCAAGTGCTTGGCTCCAGCCATTACTTTTTTGCAGGCAGAAAAACATTCATATTTATCCTTACCTGGATGACTGTCTCATTCAGTCAAACTCCCCAGAACAACTAGAAAAGGATTTGGATTTCCTGAAGAACTCACCTCTTTGGGTTACACTCTTAACAAAAAGAAGTCAAAGTTGGTTCCTGCAAGGGAGATTGTTTTCCTGGGAGTGAGACTGAATACAGCCACCCAGATGGTATTACTCCCTCAACAGAAGCAAGAGGATCTTTCGGCTTAATTCAGAAACTTGGCACGCATGACCCAGCTCTCTGCAAGGCAATTCCTGCAAGCACTGGGGTGCATGGCCTCATGTATTTTGATTATCCCATATTCAAGGCTGCATATGGGAAAACTTCAATGGTACCTCAAGAATCTTTGGTGTCAACACACACAGGACTTGGACTTGATTCTTTCCCTGATTCCATGTCTAAAAATGGAGATGGACGTAGCAGCTTGTCTAGCCTGTGGTTCTTTTAACCGACGGCGACGCCGAGACGCCGGGTCGAATTTGCTTTCACAGTTTTGGCTCTGGATTTGCTGCTATATGCTGTCTCGGATCCTCCGACTTCCTAAAGAAAAAAAAAGCGAAAACCGAGGACTGTCTGCTCGTCATACCGCCGCCAGACCGCTTTAATCAACTAGTGTTGCGGTCTATCGGCTGAAACCGCTGAGCCTTTTTCCCTTTTCCTTCTTCCTCTCTCTGCCTTTCACTCTTCAAACCCTGCAACTGGTGGAATGAAACCGGGGTCTGCTGCTGCGTTGCGCTTTTGACTGACACTATTCCTTTATCTTCCTCTCTCCTGCACGTGCCTGCTGCTAGGCCTCCTGCTAGGCCTCCATGTGCCCCCAGCCAGGCTAAGGCCTTTAAAGCTGCTGTACAAAGGCCTGTGCTAACCCTCCTGTTAGGCTCCACTCCAACAGTTCCCACTCCCAGTCCCAAATGCTTTCATTGGCAGGGATCTTACTTCTTTAACTCATCCAGACAGGGATAATACAGACCTCCAGAGGCTACTTATTCCCCCTTTTAACTCTGATGCTGAAGAGAGTCCATTCCCTCTGCCTCTCCACCTGAGGAAGGAATTTTGGGAAACCTGAACCTTGCATGCCAGTGAGGGTCAGTGGCAGGGTGGTTTTTTTTCTTTTTTCAGGAAAAGGAACCCATTTACTTTTACTTACACCACAACATAGGCATAGGCCTTTATACCTCCAGTCCCTTCTGTTGTAGATGATGATTTTAATGATACCATGTACTGCCTCCTGATTCACGCCTACTAAAGCCCTAGGTAGCAGGATAGGTACTCCAGGGTCCCGAACACTATCACCATCTATAAGCCCATCCTTTGCAGATCCCAGACTATCTCTAAGGCCACTAAGGCTCTAAAAACCCCTCCCTCTACCTGAAAGGGAAGATCCCAGATTAGAGATGGGTAAAAAGTCTTTACACTGCTACTCTGTCAGCTAGGGCCTTGAACTGTCAATTATGATGATCCAATATCAGATTATGCTTGACCAGTTAACTAAAAAAACGTCCTCTGATGAACCGGCAGGAATAGGCGATCAAGAGACCGAAATCGATCAAGGGGTGCCTACAGGGACGCAGTGTGAGGGTAATAACCAGCGAGGCACAGACACAGCCACCACCACCACTGCAACACAATCACAGTGACTGCCTACACATAAATCTAAAGGAAATGCTGGCAGTAAAATTGGCAATACAGGCATTCAGACCATTTTGAGAGGGAGGGGTTGGATGATCCATTATGAGAAAAATGGGGGACTCCAAAAAGACTTATTTTGCATCCCCCCACAATCACCAGCTAAAGAAATTTCTCGAACCAAATATGGACACTACTCCCTACTTCCATTGCTTTAACACAGAACAACTAACACATCCTGCATCCAAAACCTGAAAACCCTGCAGCTGACTGCCTGAACATCACATAAGATCATTAAACCCAAATATATCCCCTAAAGGGTTAAAGACATTATGAGGCTCGCAGACAAGACCCTCAGAAAAAAAAAAAATGCAAATGGAAAAGATATTCATGGGAGTACTGCTGTTACGCTACTACCTGGACAGGACCAAGGACAATAGGAAAACTGACCCAGCTACTGGTAGCATATGCAAAGGGAAGGGAAGGAAAAGCAATTTCAAAACATCACCAAGTGGATAGGAAGGAAATTGCATTTAGATTTTGTTACTCCTATCAAAAAAAGAAAACTCCAGAAACATCAGCCTCACTCTACAGGGGGCTACAGCCCACACCTTTTTCTTCTTACTGTGGGAGTGGCTACCAAACATTATAGAGGCGGCTACTTGACCTCTGCATACACATTTGCCAAGCATTTTACGATGCATCCTTGAAGGACATAGTACAGTTTTGTACCTACCATAAATGTAGATGTGTCGATAGGAATGCATGCAGTCAGGATTACCCCGCTCTCTGCCTGGTACTCCTAGGTTTGCCCTTGCTTATACTTTAGCTGCATTGGGGGATCTATTAATTATTTGAAACATTGGCATTTATCCAAATTTAGCCTTCCAAGGGGGCACCTGGCATCTGGGGCAGAAACACTGAGGAAACTGACGACAGGACAACCCATTTGTAAGGACTGCAGATGCATTCCTGTCGGACATCTACATTTATGGTAGGTACAAAACTGTACTTTCCTCTGGTGAGCGACAGCCTGTTCTCAGAACAAGGGTCTGCCTTTCCACCCATCGTCTGCCAACCAGACTCACCACTGATGCCTCAGATGTTGCATGATAGGCTTATCTGGAAGGCAGGGGCATACAGGGGACTTGGAGCAACCTGCTGATTCATCTGCACATAAACTTAAAAGAATTGATGGCAGTGCAGCAGGCCTTGCTGGCTTTCAAGGACCTACTTTAACATGGGACTCTGCTGTTCAGGACAGACAATACCACAGTCCATGTGGTACATCAACAAGCAAGGGGGGACACACTCTTGCCCCTTGTGCAGACAAAGCATGAGTCTGTGGTCCATAGCAGTATCCATGTGCTTACATCTTATAGCCCAGTATCTCCCAGGGAGGCTAAACTCCTTGGCAGATCATTTGAGCAGACATGTCCTGGATCCTTACGAGTGGCAACTGAACAAGGACATTTTCCACTGCATCAGTCATCATTGGGGCACCCCACAAGTGGATCTTTTTTCCTCTCCCACCAGCAATCTCCTTCCAACCTTCTGCACCAAGGAATTTCACAACAAAGCTTGGAAGGTGGACGCATTGTTATTCTAATGGACGCATCTCTCAGTTTATGCATTCCTTCCTCTGCCTCTTCTTCCCAGAGTGCTGCTAAAGATAAGGGATGAAAAACCAAAGGCTATTCTGATAGTACCAGATTGGCCCAGTCAGCATTGGTATCCCCTCCTTCACAGCCTTTCACAAGCTCAGCCTTGGCATCTTCCCCTGGTACCAGATCTGTTGTTTCAGGGAGGGGGAAAGTTCCTTCATCCTCATCTTCAAACTATGCATTTAACTGCCTGGCTAATACTTTAAATCTTTCCCAACAGGTGGTCGAAGTTCTGCATGAGGCCAGGAGGCCTAGCACCAGAAAATCGTATGCAGATAAATGGAACAGATTTTGCTCTTGGATGCTGGCTAAGGGAGAAGACTCTTCTTGTCCTTCTCTTTCCCTCATTCTTGACTACCTAGCAGGACTGTTTAATGGTGGACTTTCCTTTTCTTCAATCCAAATTCACACTTCAGCAATTTCGGCTCATTGTTCTTTTGAGCAACCCATTTTTTCTCACCCCTTGATGAAACAGTTCCTGAGGGGAGCTAGTAATCTTAGACCTCCCAGAAGAGCTCCTATTCTTGCTTGGTATCTTAGTTTTGTCCTGGAAAAACTTACTCTGCCTCCCTTTGAACCAGCTGCCTCTGCAGATTTGAAGTTTCTATCCTGGAAGACTGCTTTCCTTTTAGCTATTACTTCAGCTAGAAGGGTATCTGAGCTGCAAGCCTTAATGGCAGTAGAACCTTTCATTATGTTTCACTCAGATCGAGTTTCTCTGAGAGCTAATCCCTCCTTCATGCCTAAGGTAGTTTCCAGTTTAACCCTTAACCAGTCTATTTACCTGCCTACATTTTTCAACAACCCCCAAAATAAAGGAGAAAGGATTCTCCACACTTTTGATGTGCATAGACAGCTTAGATTCTACTTAGGACTAAATCATTTCGAAAATCTGAACAGTTGTTGGTTAGTTTTGCTCCTGGGGCTCAGGGTAAAGCTATTTCAAAACAAACCATCTCCAAATGTATTGCTCATTGTATTCACTTTTGTTACCTGCAGCATGGGAAGGTTCCCCCTCAGGGTATTAGGACCCATTCTACTAGAGCAGCCTCTACCTCTGCAACCTTTCTGAGAGGTGTGCCTACTAAGGACATTTTAGAAGCAGCTACTTGGTCTTCTGTCCATACTTTCACAAAGCATTACAATCTACCTTTGTTTTCTAAATCTAGGGCTGGTTTTGCCTCTGCAGTTTTGCAGGGCCTTCTTACCAACCGTTAATCTGTGATCCTCCTTCCACCCTTTGTCTTTATCTTGGGCTTTGGGAATCAATGCATATGTGAGGACTGCAACAGTGAAACACGAAGAACATAGTACTGTTGTGTACACTTACCATAAATGTAGATGTTCTAGTGTATTCACTGTTGCAGTCCTGGTTTCCCACCCTCCATTCCCCCTTTTTTCCTAAGGCACATGCTATTTCTATTTTTATTTTTTGTATGACCTGTCCAGGGTGCTACATTCCTGGGTTAGCCTTTTTTGGGGGGCTCCTGACAGTTAAGGCAAGAAAAACTGAGGAAATGGTGTCGGCTGCCTCCCTTTATTCCTGACGTTCTGACATCGGTTTTACAACCGGCAGCAGCCAACGTCATATACCAAGAACTCTGGTATTCGGGCCGACTGAGGGCTACTGGGAGTGGAGTAACCCATATGTGAGAACTGCAACAGTGAATACACTCAAACATCTACATTTATGGTTCGTGTACACAACTGTACTTAGCTGCTTCTAGATTATGCAAAGCCTTCCACGAAGGAGCTTTTTTGCTTAGGCCTCCTGTAAAGGATCCTACTCCTTGGGATTTAACTATCCTGCTTCAAGGTCTGACCCAAAGTCTCTTTGAACCCTCATCTAAGTCATACTTTACGTTTTTGTCTTGGAAAAACATTTTTCTAGTTGCTATTACTTCAGCTAGTTAAGTATCTGAACTCCAAGCTCTCTCCTGCACACCTCCTAGCCTGAACTCACAAAGACGGGGTTTCTTTACAGAACAACCCATCTTTTTTGCCTAAGCTTCTGAGTCTGTCATTAACTAGGTCATTAACCTTCCAGTTTTCTTTCCACATTTCTGAAATAAGGGAGAGCGCATGCTCCATCTTTTGGTTGTGCATAAACAACTTGGATTTTCGGTTCATAGGTTTTACTAGGCTAATGACCACAAGGGCCTTTTTAAGCCTAGCCATGCATCCCAAATCTCTGACAAATTTTGATACCATTGATAAGTGTAAGCATGGGCCCGGGAGATGAACCATTTACAGGTTACCTGTTTGCATTAGAGACATAGATGCCAAACCAGGGATGAATTTCTGGTTTCCAATCCAGTTGTTCAAGTTGCACTTGAACTGGGGTAGGGAGGAACTCTGCTTCAGATGGATGGGGAGCCCATTCCATAGACTGGTTATTCTCTGGGATACATACCTATCTCTCCAGCAGGTCCTGTTTATATCACAGGCAAGGTTTAAGTCTTTAGAACGTGTAATTCTGCTACTGTTTGTGGATTTGCAGGAGGTCCGTCAGAGTGGGGTCTGACAATACCCTGTATGCCAGGCATAGATCTCCCATCAAATGTCTGTAGGTGACGGAACGTAGGGATAGGGCCTTGAGGCAGCCTGCATAGGACATTTTACTTATGCCCTGTATTCTTTTAGTGAAAAACCTGGACGTTCCAGTTGTTGGATATGCCCCGGTTGGATACATACCAAAGGGTGCATTGTACTCGATGATAGGTCTGACGAATGCCGAATACAGTGAAACAGTGAACTCCTTTGACTTGGATGCCATACCTTTGTTCATAAGTTGCATAACGTAGAATGATTTTCTCGCCACTGTAGACATGTGATGATCAAAGGCTAGATTACTGTGTGTGTCCCTAAGTCCCTGACTACAGGGTCAACTCTAAGAGGTGTGTTGTCAATATAATAGTTACCAGGGATGGATGACTGCCCAAAGGATACTATTATGCATTTCTTGTCATTTAATTTTAGTCCATGGCTCTGATACTAGTTGTTTGTGTTAGCCCCTCCTGGAGAACATTTGTGTCAGTGTGAGATTCAATGACAGCTCCTAATTTGCAAGCATCTGCAAATTTAGTCAGTCAGAGACCACTGACATTGGCCTTTTCTTCTAAGAAGTAAATGCCAAAAAGGACCGGTCCAAGGACTGATCCCTGAGGGACTCCACTTGTGACTGACCACTTTGTAGCAGTGGAATCCCCAATTCTAGCTTCCTGGGTCTTGTCTGTGAGCCAGTTGGCTATCCACCGGGAGATATACTGGATTGTACCTAATCTCTTGAGTTTGTCGAGTATTATGTCAAATGCCTTGGCCAGGTCAAGGTAGGCAGTGTGAACGATTTTGCCCTTCTCTATTGCTTTGGTGACCTCAAAGAAGTCCACCAGGTTGAGTTGGCATGATCTGTCCTTTATGAAACCAAACTGGGTTGGGTCCAGTGTCTGGAGGTTTGTTTTATCTCTTTTGATCATCTCCATGATAATTCTTTCCATGGCTTTGCATATAAGACTAGTGCGACTTATGGGTCTGTAGTTTCCAGGATCTGTAGATGGCCCACCTTTGTGCAGGGGGTGACTGTTGCCTTTCTCCATTCATGAGGCATGAAGCTTGTTTGGAGGCTACAGTTAAATAGTAATTCCAGAGGCCCTGATAGGGCTATTTAGAAGGCATCCTGGAATATTGTGTGTGCCCATTGATGCAGTGTTCTTAGTCTTAGAGAGAGCATTAAGGACCTGTTCTCTAGTGATAGTAGGGAGTTATATTTGATGATATTTCCTGATGGAAGGTTGAGGGGGGAGAAAGGAGAAAAGCTTGAGCTGAATTTATCAGCCAGGGGGTTTGCTGTATCTTCTGGCTCATTATGGGTGGCTCTGCACACAACTGTGTATTGCCTTTGAGGTTGCGAACATGGCTAAAGAATGCTTTGTGGTTGTCCTTGGCCTGGGAGGCTAAACCTACCTAAAATTTAGCTTTGATAAACTTTATTTGTCCTCTGAGTTGTTTGTTTAGTTTGACAAGAGTGCTTTTGCCCTTCTGGCTGCTGCACCTCGTAATTTTTGCCATGATTTTCTTCCTCCTGTTATACATCCAATTGATTTTGTGATTCCACCAGGGTGGCTCGTTTTTTGAGTTAGTTCTGTACTTCTTCCTGGTGGGTACACCTGCCTCTATGCAGCTATTAAAATGCTTGTACAGGGTTTCTGTGAAGAGTTCTGCATAGGCAGAAGTGTTCTCAAGGTTTATAGGATTTTGAAATTTTGCTAGGTTCTCACTTAATGGCAGTAGGTTGGCCTTAGAATAGTTCCTGAATATTCCTGGTTGAGCTGGGGGTCCATGTTTTATTTTTACTTCAGAGGAGGCTATTTTGTGGTCTGACCTTACCAGAGAATTCTTTACCGTAGGAAGTGTGCAGTACTCTCCCATGTTAGTGAGGACCAGATCAAGTACGGTTGCACCCCTGGTTGGTGTATTGACTGTGTGGTCCAAGGAGTTTGTGTTTACAAAATCCAGGAATCCCTGTGCATGTACATTTGATGTCATATAGGATTCCCAGTTAATAGTGGGGTAATTAAAGTCACCCATGAATATGGTATTGGGTTAGATGGTTAGTGTTTGTAATGCATTTAAATATATGATATAGGTTTCCTGGGTCATAGAGGGGGAGCTTTAGCTTGCAAGGAAGTGATATTGGATTTTACCTATGTTGATTTGAACATAAAGCAGTACAAGTGCATTGTCTTGTTTGATCAGCCTTGAATTATATTTATTTTTGTTGAATAGACACCTCCACCTTTAGTCCCTACTTGTGACGTAGCAGGTCTAAATGTGTGGACGGCATTATAAGCTTGCACTGTTGGTGTGTTCTCTGCGACTTTAAACCATGTCTTAGGGACTGCACAGACATCAGCATCTTCCAGGGAGTGGAGTTTTTTGTTTAGGCTCCTAACATTGAGCAGTAATACCTTTAGATTTTCTTAGTTTTGATTTGCTATGTCAGAAGTACTTTCAGTTTGGCATTGCCTAAAAAAGGCACTATGGGATAAGACAATGTTTTAGCTAATATTCAAAAGCCTAGAGGGGAGAGTTGTAGACCATCCCTGGCAAAGCAGTGTGGTCTGTTGACCATCTCCTTCCATGCTGACAAATATTGCACCCCCTTAGAATGATACCAGAAACTAAGTCACAGTTTCAAACATTTCTGTAAGACTGACCAGTTGTTTGCATCCTTCTCACCTAAAAGATGGGCATGCCAGTTTCTAAAACTTCTCTGGTAAAACAGTTAACTGATTGCATACCTTTGGTGTATAGTTAAAGAGGGCTGTCTTTGCCTAATCCCATTTAGAGCTCATTCCACAAGATCTATGGCCTGAATCCTCAGCCTTTTGGTCAAGAACTTCTATGGATGATATTTGAGCAGCTACCACTTTGCCCAGTGCTCGTACATTTATTGCCCTTTACAAATTGGATTTGGCTTCTAAGAACAGAGCTGCTTTTGGCTGCTCAGTACTCTCAAATATCCTTCCATGAGGACTATGCAAAGTTCATCTAGCAGGGGACTCTGTCCATCAGTTGAGAAATGAATGAGAATGACATCAGATAAATGGGTTATGTACTCACCATTATGTCACATCTGTGTTGTCCATTTTCATTATTCCTCGACTTCCTGCCCTCCTAACCCTCTTCCCTTTACTCCTGGAGAGACCTATGGATTATATTTTGGGAACTGTGATTTCTTGTTTGAGCCTCAGTTCCTATTACTTTAATCCATACCCTTTTAAGTTCCCTTAAGGTATCATTCATTGTGCAGTAAGGACAGCAGACTCAGTCTGAGGTAAGTTAGGTTGGCAGGGTATTATGGGTAAAGGGAGGAGCTCAAGAGTTGGATCCGATGATCTGGAAGAAGCTTCTGAGTTGGATCTGAGACCCCATCAGTGAAAGAAGAATGAAAATTGAAAACCCATGTAATGGTATGGTGAGTACATAACTTTTTTTCTTTTCTTAAGCATCGTCTAAAGTTATACCTCATTCCCGGCAGTACTTAACACGTCACTTGGATTTTGAAACATTGATGGACATATGGAAATTTTGAATACTCACATATTTGGTAAACATCTGGCCATATCTCCAATGTAGTGTAGTGTACATGGAAAGTGACTGTTTTTATGTTTACAGTGATATTTCACACCATGTCCTTCATTAGCCTGCAGCTTTCTCAGTTGTCAAAATTTAAATGTATATGAAACCATGAATAAGTAGTGAAGAATGACTAATGTTTCTTCTGCTGGATATCATGGATAACCAATCTTAATATCATTTTGCTACGTACTGCTACAGCCGTGGGTCAGGACTGAGTCTGGTGTTTTTTCTGGACCTAACTAGGATGGAAAGCCAGCTGTGAAGAGATTTTTTTCCTTGGCGGGGAGGGGGTCTTCTGTGAAGGTTTTGCTTCAGATAACTACTCAAGGGTGCTTAAGCAGTAAATGCTTTTTCCATTACCCAAAAACAAGGGCAACTCTGAAACTGATGTTAGTCTGTCTTGGGAGTAGGGTCGTCTTGATAGTCCTTTCCAGACTGAATGACCAAAGAGGGGGGCCTGTACTGCTTCAGTTTTGTGCTCTGCTTAACTCAGGAGGAGGGTTACTGGTGCCTGCCATCCTAGAGAGTTTGAACCTATTTGCATGGATGAACTCAGCCTGATTCCATTCAAGGACCTTAAAAAACAACTTGTGTTAGGAAGTTCTGCATATTCTGCAGGGGGCATGAAGGCCTAGTACCAGTAACTCACAGCTTATCTAATTTAAGGAGGTTTTCTGTATGGTGTGAAATTAATGGTGTCAGCCAAGCTAGAACAGAGGTCCTTAAGTACCGTTCTAAAATCCTTAACCCACAGTCTTACGTTTCAGTGTAGGTTCTCTGTATTGAAGCTGGTCTTCCCAAGGACTCCACCCCTGACTTAACGGAAGTTGTTCTTCAAAGAAGACCCTTCATTTAAAGTCAGTAAGGAAGGCAGACCCTTTTCCTTGCAAGCTTAATTTTACAGACTAAATCTGCTCCCACTCTTTTGAGGTCATCTCTACCATGGCATCCAAGTTTCTCTCATGTAAAACCTTATTTATTTATTTATTTTTGTGGGTATTACATCTCCTATAAACCATAGAATGCAAATAGTCATATATTGTATTCCATAAGGACAGGATGAGCTGTAGAATTAACCCTTCCTGCCATAGGAAATGTTTGAAATGGAACCTAACCATTGTATTTAACTATCGTCCGTCTGGCCTAACCCTCCGAACAAAAGGGAGTGACTTTTCCCTCATTTGGATATTCACACACATCTCCAGTATTTGATAAGAACTACATATTTTAGTCTGAACAGTTAGTTGTCTCCTTTATGCTTATTGTGAGTTTTAAAACTTAATGCTTCCTTCACACCAAATGTGGAGTCTGAACTGGCACTTAGCCAGTCAGCTTAGATACTATCTGGCAAGAACCAAGTATTTTAGGTGTTTTAAACAATATTAGTCCCCTTTTATTTCAAACAAGACTGTGTCTGTAAGCTTACACTGTCTTTATGACTGTGAAATTGGAAATACCTAGAATGAGCAGCTAGACTCATTCTACCAATGTAGTGGCAAGCCTGGCAATCTTCTTTAGGAATGTATTAGCTTAAGAGTATTTCTGAAGCAGCTACATGAGGAAAAGTGTGCACCTTTTCCTAGCAGTGCAAGCAGAGCCTTTATTGAAGCAACCAGGCAGCTTCAGTGTTGTCTTTAAGGCTGTCTTGTGATCTCTTCTTACTCACTGAGGAGTTTGCAGCTGATACAGTTCTTTTGTTATCTCATAGAGAGGAAAGCAATGTCAGCCTGACTGTTGTGAAAGCTGCGGGTTGTATTTCAGCCTCTCTGCTTCAGTGCACTTTGTATTGATAGTAAAGTTTACTATGGCAGTGGCTGCTTTGATGAACATATTAGAAGTTTGCAAGTATACTCTGCATGACTGGATTCACTTTGGAACATTGAAATAACATAACGTCGAAATTCAAAATATTGAGTCTAAAATCTTGAAAGTCCATAACACTCAAAGTTTACATTATGGAATGTTAGAATGTTGAATCGGCTTTGTAAGTAGTGTTATAATGTGCAAAGTGGTTCATAGGTAAGTACTAGGCTATCAGCCCGAGGGCATATGTAAGCCTAGCATGAATGTGTTGGCTTTCGCCGCCCCTTTAGATTAGTTCCCTGTGCCTCTGTCCAGCAGAGCCACTGCAGTGATTCCCAGGGTAAATTTTCTGTTTCCCATCCACTCGTCAAGTTTCTCTTGAAGAGTGTTATTGAGGGGCTCTGCCTAATGTAGATTGGAATCCAGTTCCAAAGCATGGGGAGTCAATGGGACAGGAATCTATCCATCCAGCAAGTCCTATTTATTGTTATGGTGAGGTTTAGATCCCTAGAGCGTGTGGCACTCGGGATTTGTTTTTTATTTTTAGGTGGAGCATGTCCATCAATTCTTGGTTGGACATGACCTTGTATGTCAGGCAGAGATCGCCTCTGAGTAGGCGGTATGCAACCAAGTACAGCTGGGGTTTCTTCAGTCGGGCTGCATAGGGCATCTGTTTGAGGCCAGTAATCCTCTTGGTGAGGTACTTCTGTGGTCTTTCCAGCTGTTGCAAGTGTCTTATAAGGTACATCCCAAATGGGGTGTTGTACTCTTTGATGGGTCTGATGAGTGATGAGTAGAGAGGCACAGTAACCTCTTTTGTTCTAGATGCGAACCCTTTTGTGATTAGGTGGGCCACATAGACGGATTTTGTAACCACCTTGGCAATATGATTATCAAAGGAGATATTACTATCTACTTGGGTCCCCAGTTCCCTTATTTAATTTTCTGTATTTAGGGGACTGCTACGTATGTGGTAGTTCGCGATTACTTTGTTTTTTCCAAAGGGGATGAGTATGCACTTTTTGGCATTTAGCTTGAGGCCATGATTTTGACACCAGGTATCCATCTCAGTGAGACTCTTCTGGAGGATGTCTGTATCAGCCAGAAAGTCAATTATATGGCCCCCAGTTTGCAGTTGTCTGCGAACTTGGTCAGCCATAGTCCTCCTGTGCTTGCCTGTACCTCTGAGAACTATGTACCGAACAGGAATGGTTCCAGGACTGAGCCCTGTGGGACGCCACTTGTAACCGGTTTAGAGTCGGACCTAGAGCCTGCAACTCTTGCCGTGTGGGTTCTGTCCATGAGCCAATTGGCAACCCAACTCGTGACATAGGGGTTTATGTTCAGGCTGGTGAGCTTGTCTATAATACCAGAATGGGGAATGGTGTCGATAGCCTTTGCGAAATCTAGGTAGGCTGTGTGGACCTCCTTTCCCTCGTCTAAAGCCTTGGTAACTGTCTCAAAGAAGTCCACCAGATCTAGGAGGCATGGTCTGCCCTTAACAAAGCCAAACTGGGTAGGGTCCAGTGTTTGGCAGTTCCCAATGTCTCTGTTAATGAGTTCCATGACGATGCACTCCATAGCCTTGCAGACCAGGCTAGTCAGACTTATAGGGTGATAGTTCCCGGGGTCCGTTGTAGCACCACCTTTGTGGAGCGGGATAACTGTTGCTGTGCGCCACTCTATAGGTACGTAACCTGTACAGAGGCTGAGTTTGAACAGTGTGTTTAGGTGAGGGGTTGGTTCATTTTGGAGTTCGTGTAAGACACAGCTTGGTACACCGTCCAGTCCCATTGAAGCTGTGTTTTTGGCTTTGGATATTTGGCTTTGGATAGGGCTGTTTTAACCTGTGTGTCAGTGATTGCCGGGGCTGTACATTCTTCTGGTATGGTTATGGGCCCTTTAGGGGGTGGGGGTGGGGTGAAGTTTGCACTAAAACCTGTCGGCCAGATTGTTGGCAATATCAGTCGGTTCAGTGTATTTTGTGCCATTCTGCACTAACTCAGAGCAGATCTTAGAGTTTCCACTTAGATTCTTGACATAGCTAAAGAACGCTTTGTGGTTATCTTTGGAGTCCTTCCAATTTTTCTTTCGAAGCTAGCCTTGCATGATTTTATGAGGGATCGTAGTTTTTTGCTGATAATGATCAGGGATGTCTTTCCTTCTTGGGATTTTACTCTTTTCTGTACTAGTTTCCTCCTTCTATTGTATATCTTGTTTATGGCAGGGGTCCACCAGACTGGTTTCCTTTTCTTGGAGGAGTGAGTCTTGATTTTGCTTGATATAGCACAATCCATGCATTCTTGCAGGTGCTCATAGAGTGCCTTTGTAAGGGATTCAGCAGCTTGGACAGTGTTGTCCTTTAGCATGGGGGCTGTGACCGTTTCCACCTCGGTCTTAAGTAACGTGAAGTCTGCTTTTGAAAAGTTTTTCACAGTGGTTTCCTTGATTGGGGCTGGGAGCGGAATGTGGATATCCAGAGTGATTAGTCTATGGTCTGATCTAACCAGCGAGGGGTTGACCTTCGGTGTAGAGCACCGGTCTCCCATGTTGGTGATGACCAGGTCCAATATGTTGTCACCTCTGGTGGGAGTGTTGACCAGTTGATTCAAGGCATTCAAGTTTATAAATTGTAGGAAGCATTGGGCAAGGGAGTTAGTACTTGAATAGTTCTCTCAGTTAATGTTTGGGTAATTTAAATCACCCAATATTAGGGAATTTGGTAGGACCTTCATATTTTCCAGCGTCTCCAGAAATGCGGAATAGGGGTCCTGGGTCATGGTGGGTGATCTGTAGCAAGCTACAATTTGAATTGCAATTTTGCCCATTGTTAGTTGCACATGGATGATCTCCGAGGCATTGTGCTGCATCACTAACCTGGAGATGTGGGTATCCTTGATGAATATGGATACACCCCTGCCTTTTGTGTTTCGGTCCGGTTTCTGTGGCCGAAAAGTATGGTATGGTATGAGTTATAGCCTGGTAGTGCTGGGTGCTCTCTGGAGCTTTAAACCAAGTTTCTGTTACTGCACAGATATCGATGTTCTCCATACTGAGGAGTTCCTTGAGTGCATGCAGTTTGAGGTTTAGACTTTTGGCTTTGAGTAGCATTACCCTTAGTTTTTGGTTACTTCTGCTATTTACGGTGGTGAGTTTGTCTTTTGAGCCTTGCCTAAAAAAGGCACTGGGGAGACGGCAAAAGCTTTGGCCAGTCTTCGAAAGCCTAAGGGTGACAGGTGCAAGCCATCTCTTGTGAAGCAATGTAGCTTGTCGAGCATGTCATCCCAGATGGACAGATATTGGATCCCCTTTGAATGACATCAGAAACTTAGCCAATTGTTGAAATTGATCATTTTTTCTTTATACTGTAGCAACATTCTTGGTGAGGGCAGGATGCAACTCAGGGTCAGGGTCATACCAGCTTGGGCTACGTGATTTTTAGAGCTCTTCCATGTCTCCTTTCAAGTAGTCCAGGGAGGTACGTCTCAGATCATTCACACCAACATGGACAATAACAGAGTCATATTTGTACTTGTTCTGGAGTGACCTGAGTGCTTGT
This sequence comes from Protopterus annectens, assembly GCF_019279795.1. NCBI lineage: Eukaryota > Metazoa > Chordata > Ceratodontiformes > Protopteridae > Protopterus > Protopterus annectens. Next base: position 1,343,533,258 of record NC_056743.1, on the reverse strand, counting down.
GTTATGTGTCGGATCCTGGTGCCTGACAGGCAGCTAACTGTAACCTTCTCCTTGTCCAGCCTAGTTAGTGGGACAGCAGTGTGCCTGACTATAGAGTCGCCTATTACTGGTGCGTTGGGTATGTTATTTTGCCTTAAGGGCTGTGATTGCATGGCACACTGATTATGTGAAGTATGTGTTTCATGGTTTGTAATGGGGTGTGGAGGTTGCTTGGATGTCCGCTTTGGAGGTCTCTGTTGCTTTTGCAGATTCTTGTTTAGAGCCTCCAAGTGTGTTTTCTTGTATTTATGTGTGTTATTTGCTGGTGTTGGTTTAGTAGGTCTGTGTGAGACTGGTGGTGTGTTGCAAGTATTTTCCTTCTCCTCTTGACTGTCAGTTCCAGTCTTGGGTTGTGAGAGCTTTGCCTCCAGTTTGGCTGTATAATTGCATCTCTCGCATATATTAGTGTTTGGTGGTAGGAGGGAGAGGGTTGTCTGTGTACATGAGGCAGTTGTAACATTGACTTAAAATGCCCAGATTCACCAGTTGGACTGGAGAGTACACCTGAAACTGCCCTTAGGACATGCCTGAATAGGTGAAGTGAGCTGTTGTACTGATTGGCTGGTAGCGACGAATAGAGAACCTTGTCCTTCTGGACAGTATAGGGGGCTCTAGTGCTACGGTTAATTAGTGCTTGCTATGAGTTTTGAGCAAGTGCTGCGCTGTGAAATGCATGGTTTGAGTGCTTAAGTTGAAAGTTTGTCTAGTTCCAAGGAAAAATTGAAGACTAGACTTCGTGGAGCCAGGAATAGTTTAACCCTAGCTAACTGGCGCTGCCTGGTGCACAAATGCGGTTTTTATAGCAGGGAAATGAAAGAGAGAGAAATTAGCCAAAAATGGCCAATAAGCTAGTAACATCTGGGCTGAAATCACTCCTCCAGGGACAGATAGTCTGCTCAAAGCTCCCTTGTCTCACAGGTGAACAGAGCAACTTCCTTCTATCTAAAGTAAGGTATGGGCAACACAGAAACATGTAACACAGCCCTGAATTCAGCATTAACCTGAAAACAGGACTATACTAGTTCAGAAAGGCAGGAAACAAGTATATTGTTTTTTTCAGAAAATAAAGCAGATACAATAAAAAAAAAAACTTTAAATCCACAGAAATGGCCATCGCACTTTAGTGTGTAGCCTACAACAGTTAAAACAGATTATTTAAACACAAAAATGACTTGGTTCAAGTGCAGGCAGCAAATAAGTACAATATGTAGCAGAAACAAACTTTTTAAATCACAGAAACAGTAAAAAAATTTGCGTTTTAGGCGGAATTAGTTAAACAGCAAGAAAATGCAGAAAAATGATAATCACTCCAAATTCTCTCTTTTGTCTCTCTGCTGCTGCAGAACTCTGCAGGGACACCTGGCAGGCACTCGCTGAGCTGAATACAAGCACAAAAAACCACGCAAATGTGTTTTTTATAGCAGGGAAATGAAAGAGATAGAAATTAGCCCAAAATAGCCAATAAACTAACTTCTGGGCTACAGCAAACAAGGCACACAAATTTCCGAAAGAAACCGTTCAGATAAGCAGGCACAATAAGCCTTTAACCCGAAATTCCCAGCTCAGAAGGGCAGGATCTAGCCTTTCTTCCCACGAGTGCAGACCACAGACCTTCTTAATGTAAAATAACTGGCCTGAAGCCCCAAGTGCTTAAACCAGAACTAATTTGCTTTTAGAATAACAGACAATGAGCCTTCAATCAGCAATTCCCAACTTAGAAGGATGTAAACTACCTGTCCTGCCACAACAATGCAGTCCACAAACCTTCTTAATGCAAAACAACTGATCTGAAGCCCAAGTGCTTAAACCAAAAGGCTTAGAATAACAGTTACAATTGAATCAGGCTACTACCAATCAGTAATAACTGCAGCAGAATAATACAGTTGAGTACTTTTAAGAAGCACAAGCAAAATAAGGTAATAAAGTGGGAAGAAACACAATTACAGTAAAAACAGATGAATAAAGTGCATTTTTTTATAACAATAAAAAAGAGCAAACTGATTTAAACAAATTACCCAATTAACCAGTAAAAAGACTCAAAACTGAGCCCTGTTCCAGCAGTCTTCAATCAGACAAGTTCTAACCGCACACTCCTGCCACTAGGGTGCAGGGGAACCTTCTCCAAAGAAAGATGTCCTGGATTAGTGCTCAAGTTATACAAACAAAGCTAGATTCGGCAGGCCTGAATCTAGTCTATGCTACAGCAGACAAGGTGCACCAATATCAGAAAAAGAGTTCAAATAAGCAGGCGCAGTAGAACGGCAGAAACTAGCCTCTCCTCCCACAAGAGTGCAGACCACAAACCTTTTTAATGTAAAATAACTGGCCTGGAGCCCAAGTGCTTGACCAGAACTAATACACTTTTATAATAACAGACACTGAGCCTTCAGTCAGCAATTCCCAACTTAGAAGGATGTAAGCTACCTGTCCTGTCACAACAGTGCAGACCACAAACCTTCTCAGTGTAAAACAACTAGTCTGAAGCCCAAGTGCTTTAACCAAAAGGCTTAGAATGTTGTTGTCTTTCGGCTTTTCCCGGTTAGGGGTCACCACAGTGGAACTCCAGTCCGCTAATGATTGGCAGTAGATTTTCACAAACGCCGAGGTGCCAGCTCGATGTTCAACCTTCAACGAATGCACTCCCATTTACGCATGTCTTTCGAACGCCCATCCAACCGCGGGGAGGACATGCAGACACTCCACACAGGAGGCACTCCCTGCATTACAACAGAGAATCGAACGGGAGAACCTCTTGCTGCGAGGCAACTACACTACCGCTGCACCACCGCGGAAGTAACCAAAAGACTTAGAATAACAGTTACAATTTAATCAGGCTACTACCAAGCAGTAATAAATGCAGCAGAATAAACACAATTGAGTACTTTTAAGAAGATACAAAAGCAAAATAAGGTAACAAAGTAGGAAGAAACACAAATACAGTAAAAGCAGGTAAAGTGCAAATATTTTATTATTTATTTATTTTTTTTATAACCATGGAAAACAAGCAAACTGATTTAAACAAATTGCCCAATTAAGCAGTAAAAAAACTCAGAACTGAACCCCGTTTCAGCAGTCTTCAATCAGACATGTTCAGGGCCTAAGTGGATATGCCTATTCAGATGTTCTCTCTCTATTAGGCAGGATGAGCTAATGAGACTAGACTAGGATAGAGCTGGGACAGGGCTGAACAGATGGGAATGGAAGGAGTGTCTGAAATCAAAATATGATCTCACTGTGCGTGGTTGAGTGAGCAAATGAGATGGGCCCAGGAGGAGTGTTCAAACACAAATTTACAGGAGGGGGCAGTCAATTCCAAAGCCACCAAGATTAATACCAAAACAAGAACAGGGTGGGTGGCTGGGGAAAACTAACTGCAGACATAGACAGAGCTCACAATTTTTTACTGAACAAATAAATAAGCAGATAAATGCAGTACTATTTTAACACGATATTCAATGAAACAATAAAATAGAAAAAAAAAAGCAGTACTATCTTATAACACTACAAGTTTGTACTTAACTCAGCTTGTAATAAAGTTGTTGCAGCTCAAGTATGCAACTATTCAGCAGACATAATTTCAGAGATGAGGGACTAAGACTAAGGCACGGAGAAGCCCTCTAGGCTAAGCCTTCTACACCGAATTTCAATGAAGTGAGAAGAATAAACCAACTAACTGCAGACATAGAGAGAATTCACAATTTTCATTGAGCAAATAAATAAGCAGATAAATGCAGTACTATTAACACTGTGACTTTCAGACGTGTTACGTTTTAGTTTAGTACCTTAGAAAGAAATATGGCTGAGGTCACCTGTGAAGCTTCGGTAAGTATAAGAGAGCTATTTGGCAATATGTAGTGTTTTAGGTTTTGAAGTAGTATTTTCAAGAGACGGCTGAGGATAGTTTTCTGCAATTTAATCAGGCAACCATGCAGTGTGGAATGGTATGTTTACCATTCTGCTCTCTGTAGTGGGATCTTGGAGTTGATATAGTAAAGTAGCAGGGGGTGTGTTGGGGGTGCATGGAACTCCACCCCCCACCTCCTTTTATTTGTAGACGTTTAATATAGTATGTTTTTTATTTCTTTTTGGTTTTTTTTGTGGTGGAGTGTAGCAAGTGTTGGTTGGACATGTTTGTTTCACTGTTGTGAGATTCGATGTTTTCAGTGTTCTGGACTTTCAAGATTTTAGTCTCAATATTTTGAATTTCGACGTTATGGTATTTCAGTGTTCCAATGTGAATTTGCATGACCATAGTATTTGAATGTAGTCACTGCTACACTGTCAATTATATTCTCCTTCCCCCTTTCTTCTGCAAAGTCTTGAATCCTCTGCTCTGAATTGACATGAGGGAAAATAGTAGGCCAGTGTCTCTGGTGGTGGTGGTTGGGGGGCACAGCCTGATAAACCCCCCATCAACGAAGTAATGCTGCAGGCAACCTATTCCTAAGAGTCTGTAGGCAGGGGAGATGGAGATTTAGTTTTCTGAGGCTTTACAGATTTGGGAATGGAGAACAGTCATTTTCTGATCCCAGGGCAAGCCACACTTTTTAGTACCCCATCCTTGGCAAACGAAATGAAAGTGGATCAGGCTGCTAACCCTTTCTGTTAATGTGCCAGCTGATATCTCACTTGACACCTTAAGTAGACCAGAGCCACACATAGTTAACTAGCTGTTTGCAGTTTTGTCATGATTCAGATGTGTTCCTTCACTCATTTCCAAGGCTCATTTCCACTAGAGTTGTAGCAACTTCAACAGCCTGTATCTGTAATGTATCACTAGATGATATCTGGGAAGCAACTGTAACTTCCTTCATTACTTTCACAAGACACTGTAAACTGAATATTAATGTCAGGTCTTGGCTTGAGACCACTGTAATTGAAGAAGGGGTGGCTATTCCTACAGGAATGCCCAGCCCAAGAAGGTTTACTAGAGAATGTACCCTTCTGTTGTGGAGGGTGTTATCTTCTCTGATCAGATGCAAAGTTTTTGTATTTTTTTTTTATAATTTATCTGTTTTCTGTTACATACTTTTTTGTCCTACAGCGTCAGTGTAGATGGTCTAGGATTCCTCTTTCTTATGTCATCCTGTTTTATGCTTCTCAGCTTCTGCAGAAGATTTGGTAAGACAGCACACTTACTACATGATGAGAAGGGGATTCTAAGTAGCTTGAGGAAGTTTCACTAACCAAGCATTTATAAAACCTGCAACATTAATCCCTTTCTTGAGGACAGTGGATTTTCCTCTTACACATCTGTTATGGTATGTACATAACTTTCATTGCCCCATCAAGAGAAAAGAAATGGATTTATTTCAAGTTTATTTTTTGTTCTTCCCAAAAAGAATGCCTTTGGAGACCTATATTAGGCTTGTCTTTGTTTGACAACCTCATGGCAGTAATGAAGTTGAAAATGCTCACTTGGCAGAAAGTTCTCCCTTCGCTGCTCTGAGATGCCCTTTTTATGACACAGTTTATGAAGGAGTTTAGGCTACACTTCCCTGTCCACGTAAGTCATAGGAAATACCTATGAGATTTACTGAGGAGATGATCCATTATTAGTATTTCTCTTATTGCTCTTAGACCTTTCCATTGTATCCAGAGTCATCTATAGAATTAAGATCTTTCCAACACCTAGACCAAAAGTTTTCTTGGAGCAGTCTTGAACGTAGACAGACAAGAGTGTTATTAGTTTGAAGTGGAAGTGCTCTCCAAGTCATTTATTTCTTATGCTGTACTCTGTACTTCTAGCTGGTTTAATCTTTGGTTTTCATTTTTATATAGTTGCTTTTTTGACTGCTAATAAGATTAAACTTAAATCCACTTTCATGTCATTGCTCTTTTTGATTTTTTTGGGCTGCTAGTAACATTAAATGTTATAGGGCCTTAGTATGTCTCTCAACAGATGTCCTTCTATTCTACTGTTGCAGTATTCCTAACATGAGGCATTCCCCGGCAAAGGTGACCTGACGTCTGGCCAGTATACCAAAGCCTTTTACTACCTAAGGTACACCATACGTCGCAGGTATGCTTCTTGCATACGTAGGGCATAAAAGCGATGTCTGGATGTACCATCCTCTGAACGTCACTGCTGCCAGTCTGAATGCCATCTTCGATCGTTGGTCTGTTCACTCAAGGAGTTTGCTGGTATATCAAGCCGTTCAGATAAGTGCCCCATTGGGGTTTTCTTTTCTTGTTTACTACTGCTTTTGGCTGTGGGGTTTTTGTGTCCTACAGAAAATGCAAGTGTCAGTGTGGAAGACAAATTCTACATAAAGATGTTCACAAGCAGTGCTTATTTTGCTTTAGGGGCCTACTCACGATCACAAAACTTGCAGTATATTTGTCAGGCTTTTGTGCCTAAAACTTTACAAAGTCATCTTTCCTCTTTTGCTATCTACGTGGAAAATCAGCACCACAAACTTTTAGTGAAAGATACTATGAAGGGAACTTTTAGGCCTGATGTTGGGTCTTCACTGAAGGGAGAGGCCAAAAACAAAACCAAAAAAAAAAAAAAAACCAAAAAAAAAAAAAAGGTTGGACTTTTCCACTGTGCTTCCTACATCAGACTCAAGCCTCGACTCAAGGCTGATGAAAGCCTGGAGGTTTGGATTCTTCTGGGGTCTGATTCCTCTGCTAGAGCCATTTTGGAAGCCACCATGGATCCGAAGACAGGCACTTCCTCGGAGGCATTGCACATGTCCATTTCGGATGTTCATTGGGAACCAAGACTTATTACAGAAGGGCCTGGGGGTCCGCATATTCTGGTGAGGGAGGAGATTCTGATGACTGTTCTTGAGTGTAGTCTGATGTCTGGTCCTTCCACATTTCATAAGGTGGATGTCCATGTAAAAAAAAAATAAAAAGCAAAAAACAAAGCATATTTCTTTACCCAGGGAACCTCAAAGTGAGTGGCAGAATTTTACCCAGGGCTTGTTTAATACCCTTATGGGTTTGAAGCCTCCTTCGGGTGTCTCTGTTCCTGCCCCTCCTTGGACATCTTCCCCTCAAAAGAGAGTTAGGGACCAGGATTCTTCTGATGAGGAGGTTTCTTCGGATGAATCCTTGGCCTATTCCACCCAGATTCCTTCCCTTCTAGAGTATGCAGCTTATGAAGAGGAATCTATTAGTCCAGAATCTCTTATTGAGGAGATTTACTGTTGGAGATTAAATACTTCCTCATCTTTGCAATTTTAAGTGGGATTGCTCCCAAGTTTCTGATGTGCAAAAGAGATATTATGAGCTCTTACAAATGGAGTCTTCTTCACCATCTACTGTTCTTTCAGTTTTGCCTGCTTTACTGGATGCTTCCTCTTCAGCACCTCAGGTTCTGGATTCTCATCCCCCTGCTCCCAAAAAGCCTGACTATTTTTACAAGATGCCTGAAGAATTGCAAATTTCTTTGCAAGTGTCCATCTGCTGCCCCTTTGTTGATTTCTGTGGCCTCAGATAAGCTTTCTAAATTACTGCTCAGCACTAAACAACTTTCCTCAGATAAAGAAAGCAGTATTATGTAAAGACTGGGAAAGAAGGTCTGTCCTCCTGCCACCCTTGCCTTTCATGCTATTAATTACCAAATATTTTGGCTCTTCTTTCCCAAGCTACTCACACTATTTCTGACCTTCCAGATTCTCGGGAAAACTTCAGATTTGTCTTTGCTAAGGGCTTCCTCTGAGGTAGCTTGCCATTCTATCAAGTGCAGATGTGATGCAGCCGAAGCTTCATCTAGAACTGCTGCTTCAGGATCTGTATTTAGGAGGCACTCCTGGCTAAGGCTTCAACCCCTGCTAGATGACATAAAAGCTAAGTTGAAGAACGCTCCCTTGGATAACAGTGATTTGTTTGGGTGTGCTGCTGCCGATTTGTTTAGGTCCTTGCAGGAGAAAGGCAAGGAGTTACTGGGCTTGAAACATCTTTTGGTTTCGCCTTTGCCTAAGTTCCAAAGGAATTGTTCTTCTAAACCAGTTTTTGTTCTACGACATGCCCGTCCTTCTCCTAAAAGTAAGAAACTGGTAGGAGGGCTCCTTCACCTAAAACTACTCAAGCTTCTCCTGATCAGAAGCAGGCATTTCCTGACAAGACAGGTAGTATGTATCTCACTATCACATTTCTCACAGCCTCATTCTTCTTTCCCTTTGTCTTTTTGTCTATCTTCCACTTTGGACAAACATAAACAAGACTCATGGGTTCTTTCCATGATTCAGCAAGGGTTTTTCATGGTTTGGAAATCCCTTCCTCCCTTCACAGACATTTCTCAGCCACTTTGGGAACAGTTACACTTATTCCCAGAAGTACTTCAAGAACTGTTATTTCAGGGAACTATTCAAGAGGTTTCACAGGATCAACAGGTAAGAGGGTTTTATTCAAGAATGTTGGTGCCCAGAAAGGAGGGTCTTTGGAGATCCATTCTGGATCTTTCATACCTAAATACCTTTCTGAAAATTCCTTCCTTTCGCATGTTGGCTTTTTAGTCCTTGTTTCCTTTACTTCTTCCTCTGGCTTTTATGGCTTCGGATGTCAAGGATGCCTACCTTCAAATATCCATTCATCTCCTTTTCACGAAATATTTACATTTCACGGTTGCTTCCTGACATTTTCAGTTCTGTGCTTTTCTCTTTAGCCTCTCTACTACCCAAGGGTCTTCACCAAATCCCTAGCTCCTGTGTTTGCTTTCTGCAGGCTTGCAGGCTTCAAGGCATCCAAGTATTTCCTTACCTGGATGTTCCCTTCTTTCAAGCATCCTCTCCAGAGCCCTTACGGAAAAATCTTCACTTTGCCATTACTCTTTTGCAAAGTTTGGGGTTCTCAATAAACTTCAAAAAGTCCTTTGGTAACCCCTTCTCAAGATCATTTTTTCAGGGTTCAAGATTCAGACAGTGCCTTTGCTGGTGTCCCTACCTCTGCCAAAGGCCCCAGCTCTCATTTCCTTCTTTCAAACTCTTCTTCCTTTGACCTCTGTCACAGATGGAGAGTTTCTGACACTTCTGGGAGTTATGGCATCCACCATCCGTATGTTACATCTAGCCAAACTTCACATGAGGAAATTTCATTGGTTCCTAAAATCAGTCTGACAACAACATGTGCATTCCCTAGAATATACTGATCTGAAGTAGTTGACTTCATTCTTTCTGCACATATGGGTATACGGATCCGATCCGGATCGGAGCTGGCAAAACTTTTCAAGCATCAGCTCCAAGCTCCTCCCTTACCTATATTATATCACTTCCTCTTATCTAGCCCCAGATCTCGTTTGCCGCTCTAAGAGTCAGCATCATGGTCTCTGAGCTCTAAGCAAGGTGGTAAGGTTTTTTGGTCTTTGTGATAGTTGAGTGTGAATACCTTTCCCTTTTTTCCTCCCTTCACGTTTGGTCGTTGTGTTAGTTGAAAATAAATAAATAAATAAAGTTAGCTATAAGTGTTTTTTTTTTTTTTTTTTTGTGATACTGGTTTCCCGCCTAGGCCCAGTCCCTGTTTGTGTGTGTGTGAGTGGGCCGTTAGGGCTTTTACTGTCTCTACTAAGGCTGAACAGCCTAAGGTTCTTTTTAAGAAGTGCACAGAGTGTGGTCATAAGCTCTCACCAGCCGATGGCCACACTCTGTTCTATGTTTAGGGGTTGCCCATCTGTCTGCATCCTGCAACATTTGCTCAGGCTTTAACCCTAGGGCGTTGATGGATCGTCGGGCTAAGCTTGTGGCTAAGGGTCTGCTACCAGCTTCTGCCCTGGAGTGTGCCTTGGTTTCCTCCCCAGCCAGTGACACTGTGCAGGCAGGGACTCAACCTCCTGCCAGGCCTGCTTCATCGGAGTCGTCCCAGAGAGGTAGGGACAGAAGGGAGAAGAAGCGCCACAAAGAGAGGGACAGGCCCAGAAAAAGATCACCGGACAGGCAGTCTTTCTCCAGCCCCTCTTCAAAGGCACCCAGGTCTCGTTCTCCTCGGCTCCGCTATCCCAGTTTCTCTCTCGGTCGCTTCCTCCAGGTCGACTCAGAGTGTCTCCGACCTTGATATGGACAGGCTGATGAGGAGGTTCATCCAGAACCAGATTCAGATGGGGGTCTTACGAGGGCCCTCTCCCATTGGAGAGGTTCTTTTTTCAACTATGTTCCACCCTATTGCTCCTTCCCCAATCCGACCCGATGCTTCGGGGTTCTCGGGTCCGAGACCTTTCAGAGTTTGTTGGGTCGGTGCTGATGGTTCTCGTTTCCTCGACGCTGGCCATCACCTTGAGTTCCTCGGATCCGATCTCTGATCCAGGGGACTCTCTGAGCCGTGGTCAGGGAGTTGGACCCAAGGGTTGAGATCTCGCTCCTTCGGATCCCATCCTCCGTGGCTGGACTACCCCGCCGTCGGCTCCGAACCTTGCTTCGTTGCCGGGGAGAGCCTCATCCTTACATTCTACGGAGGTGTGCTCTCCATTGGCATTCGGGGCAGTGGAAAGGGTTCTCTCCCAGGGGTTGAGACCACAGCTCAACCTACTCTGATCCTACCCAGACCCCTCTGATTTTGGATTCTGCTCCCATTACCCTGTCTCAGGGACAGCCTGTGCCAAAGCAACCCCAGGTTGTTCCCCTCAGGGAACCTCCAGAAGCTTACGAATCCTCTCCAGAGAGTCCCACTGGAGAGGAACCTCATAAGCACAAGTGTAAGAGGGGGCATTTGGACTCCCCTGAGTCCACTACCACTAATACAGACTTGGATGAAGGAGAGGGTTCCCCCAGATAACCTACCGAGGACGTCTCATTCTGATACATTATGGAGATCCTCCGCCAAAGAGGAGGTTGGTTAACCCCCAAACCCTCTGCGGATGAGTCCGTATTCCTGGAGGCCTTTGGCGCCTGCCCATCTACTTCCTGGGTCTCCCCTCCAGCAGACCCTTTGGTGGACCTCATCACCACTAGGGCATGGAAGGATCCTGACACCGAAGAGCCTATACCCAAAAGGCCAGACAAAATTCTTTCCCCGCCATCAAACAGGCAGGCATGGTCCAAAGGAGCCCCGGTAGACGCTTTGGTGTTTGCAGCTGCCACAAAGAAAGAACTGGCACAGGAGAGTTCCTCGGTTCATCCACCAGACAAAGAGTCCAGGTCGATGGATCGTTTCGGGAAGCACATGTACTTGTCAGCAACATTTTCTATTTGTGTGCTGAATTACTTGGCACATGTTATCCAACTGCAGCGAGACCTTATATTGGAACTAACTGAGTCGCCCCCGGAGTCTCTGTTGCAACAGGACAAGCAGCCTTTCACTGCGAAGATGACTACACTGAAATCAGTGACTAATACCTCTATGCATCTCCTTTCTCATGCTACGGAGGGAGCCGCTAGAGCTGCTGGTGCAGGCGTTGCCTTGAGGTGTCACGCCTGGATCAGGCTGTGTCAATTTGCGGACCCCTTTAAGGCATCTTTCATCAAACCCCCTTTCGATGGATCATCCCTCTTTGGGAAGACTGTACGTGACACACTAACCCAGAGTGAGAAGGACGGAAAGACTTTGTCAGCCATCGGAATCCGCTTCTCTAACCCCCAGAGGTCCTATTCCAGGAACCAAAAGGGGCAAAAGAAGATGTGGTTCCGGAAATCACAGTCCTTTCTTGACACTCAGGAATATTCGTCCCCCAGAGTCAGAGGAGGACAAGACCGACACCGTCCCAGAGGCAGAGGGGGTCCCAGAAACTTCGGGTCTAGGGAACCTTTTTCCGACAGACCCACACAGCAACCCTGAGGGGTTGCCCAGCTGCTGTACTCTGGAGGCAGTCAGGGGAAGATTTTCCTTACATCCAGCGGCATGGGAGTCCATTACTGCAGACCGCTGGGTGTTACACATCATATCCAGAGGATATTCCCTTCATTTCATGTCCCATAACTCCAGCACGCCTTCCAGATGTTCCACCCGCTCAAAGGGAGGCTACAGCTTTAGAGGTTTTGAAGCTGCTACAAAAACGAGCCATCGAGCCGGTCCCCCCAGATCAATCCGGATCAGGCATCGACTCCAGGTTCTTTTTAGTGCCAAAGAAGACGAGGGACCTCAGGCCCATTCTGGACCTGTCTATCCTCAACCTGTTGATAGAAAAACAAAAATTCCGGATGGTCACTCTACAGTCCATTCTACCGTTTCTGAGAGAATGTGACTGGATGTGCTCGTTAGACCTCCAGGACGCTTACTATCACATCAAGGTCCACAGGAGCTCCAGGAGGTTTCTATGCTTCCGGCTAGGGGCCAGTCACTTTCAATTCAGAGCCCTACCCTTTGGTCTCACCACAGACCCCAGGATGTTCACCAAGGTTATGGCGGTCGTAGCGGCTCACCCTGAGACTTCAGGGCATTCAGGTATTCCCCTAGCTAGACGACTGGCTCTTCGCTGCATCCACCAAACGTCTCTTGTGTCAGGCCCTACACTACTTCCTTGGTCTGGCTCACAAGTTAGGCATCACGATCAATATCAACAAGTCCCACCTGGCTCCGGTTCAGATCATAGACTTCATCAGGGCATGGTTGGATTCGATTCAGTCAAAGATTTTTCTCACTCCGGAAAGGATAGTGATCTTGGATCACTCGGTAGTCACAGCAGCTGATGTTCTCAGGGCCCTGGGTTTGATGGCAGCCGCAATCTGTATCCTCCCTCTTGCATGTCTTCACATGAGAGTCCTTCAGTGGAATGTAGCAGTTCAATGGTCCTGGCTAGACCTTCCGATGAATTTCCACATCCGAATCAATCGGACATGCAGAACATCACTCCAGTGGTGGCTTCAATCAGCGGAAATTTTTGCGGGGCACAGCTTTCTAGCCCCTCCTGCTCAAGCCACTGTGACCAAGGACGCTTCCCAGCTCAGGTGGGGGGGGGGGCACTTCCTGGGAAGAATGGTCCAAGGCACGTGGTCCCCTCCAGAGACCAAGCTACACATCAATGTCCTGGAGATGAGGGCAGTGCTTTTAGCGTTGAGAGCCTTCCACCCTGTCCCTACCTCCGGGGACGGTAGCCATTCAATCAGACAACATGTCTGTAGTCTGGTATGTAAACAGGGAGGGACCCGATCCTACCCCCTTTGTCGCGAGGCCATGAGGGTTTGGGAGTGGGCCATATCCACTAGCCGGTTTCTCATAGCAAAGCATATCCCGGGATGCTCCAACATTCTAGCGGACAGTCTCAGCAGGGCAATCCTTCTGCCTTACGAGCGGTCTCTGAAACCATCAGTGGCGGAGAAGATCTTCCGTATTTGGGGTCAACCTTGCTGCGATCTCTTCGCATCTCCTTCCAACGCGAAATGCAGCAACTTCTTCGCTCTGATCCCCCCTCCTGGGGATGTCTCCAGGGACGTGCTAGTCCATGCTTGACCTCCTGGGCTACTGTATGCTTATCCCCCGTTACCTCTTATTCCGTAGTTCCTTCAGAGAGCTTGCCGGCTGCAGTGCAAAGTCATTCTCATAGCTCCCTTCTGGCCGCATCAAGTGTGGTTTCCCTTCCTATGGTCTCACCTGTTGGCTCCTCCATGGACTCTAGATCCATGCCCAGATCTGATTTCTCACCCATCGGGCTTGCCCCTGCCCAACCTGGACAGTCTCAAGCTGACGGCGTGGCTGCTCCAGTTCCCATGATCATCAGGACTCCCGGACTTTCGTCCTCTGTTAAGAATATTCTGGTAGCTTCTGTTAAAGCCTCCACTAGGAAACTCTACAATAGCAAGTGGAGACGTTTTTGCTTTTGGGCCTCTCAGCGCAATCTGAACCCATTTACAGCCCCCATTCCGGTCATACTGGATTTTCTGGCCGATCTTTTTTGATCAGGCGCAAGTGCTTCCACCATCAAGGTTCAGCTGGCTGCCATCTCTAATTTTCATGTGGGTGAAAATAAGGTTGCTCTGGCTTCTGCCAAATTGTGTAAAGCTTTCCTGAAGGGCACTTTTTTATTGCGACCACCAGTTAAAGAAACAGTGCCCCCCTGGGATCTGACTTTAGTCCATCAGGCTTTGACCTCTCCCCCTTTCAAGCCAGCCGGTTCAGTTCTGATGAAGTTTTTGTCATGGAAGACAGCCTTCTTGGTCGCCATCACTTCAGCCAAGAGAGTTTCAGAGTTGCAGGCCTTATCCTCCTTGCCCCCTATTTGGTTTTCCACAAGGATAGGGTTTTGCTGCGTACGAACCCTTCCTTTCTTCCCAAGGTGTCCTCAGCAGCCAATATTAATCGGTCTATAAATTTGCCAGTCTTCTTCCCAAATTTCCAAAGTAGAGGTGAATGTAAGCTTCATTTATTGGATGTCCATAGACAGCTTTGTTTTTACCTTCATAGGACTAAACCCTTCCGGAAGTCGGATCAATTGTTTATCTCTCTTTCAAAACCATTTTTTGGGCAAAGCAGTTTCGAAAGTGTCCTCAGCAAGGTGGATCACTCTTTTGTACAGGTTTATAAGGACAATGGTTTATCTCCTCCTGGTGTATTGAAGGCTCATTCCACTAGAGCAATGGCCACTTCTGCAGCTTTCTGGTCAAGAGTTCCATTAGACGATATTTGTGCGGCAGTGATTTGGGCCAATTCGCACACATTCATCTCTCATTATAAATTGGATCTTATTTCTAGAGGGAGAGCATCCTTTGGCTCTGCAGTGCTTAGAAATATCCTTCCATAAGGGCCTCCCAGGAATACTAGTAGCTGAGGACTCTGTCCCATATGTGCAGAAAGAATGAAGTCAACTACTTCAGATAAAGAAGTTATGTTCTTACCATAACGTTCCATCTGAGTAGTAGACTTCATTCTTCTGCACCTTCCCTCCCTCCATCCCCCTCACTCTTCAGGTTTTTCCTGTTTAGGATTGTGGTTATGTTGCCATTTAGTGTCAGCAAACTCAAGCTGGGGCTAGATAGGAGGAAGTGATGTAATATAGGTAAGGGAGGAGCTTGGAGCTGATGCTTGAAAAGTTTTGCCGGCTCGGATCCGAATCGGATCCGTATACCCATATGTGCAGAAGAATGAAGTCTACTACTCAGATGGAACGTTATGGTAAGAACATAACTTCTTTTTTCTCTTCTTCCCTGCCTAACTTCATTGGTGGATTCAGCAATTGTCTTTAAACCAAGGCCTTCCTTTCCATCTACCCCTTCCATCTCAAGAACTGTTCACAGACGCCTCAGAGGTAGGTTGGGGACCAGCCTTTGGTACAGTGAAAGTGCAGGAGTTCTGATCTCCTGTTCAGCAGAAGGAGCACATCAACATGAATGCATGAATGAGGTGAGTGCACTTCTGCTGACACTTCAGGCCTTCCTCTTTTTCTCCCCAAGGTCTCTCTATGTGTTTACAAATAGCACCACAGTCCTACAGGGTATGTAAACAAACGGGATAACAAAATCTTACCTTCATTGAAGGCTTGCAGCTGTGGTATGGGAGTTTGGCGGTTCAGTATAATGCGACTCCTCAGGTGGTTTATATTCCTCAGGTCAAAATATTGTGGCAGACACTCTGAGCAGGTCCTTGACTCAGTCCCAAGAATGGATTTTTCACAGGGATGTGTTTCTGGGCATTGTCCACAAGTGGGGCATTCCTCAAATAGATCTGTTTGCCTCCCCTCTGAACAGACAGCTTCCTCAATTTTGTGCCAGAGTCCTAGGTCCTCTGGTTTGGAAGGTGGACACCCTTTCATTTTCTTGGAAGGGAGTGTTTCCTTTTGCATCCCTCCCCTTCCTGTCATTCCAAAAATTCTGTCAAGATTTTGACAGGACAAACCCAAAGTCTTGCTGCTGACTCCCGTTTGGCAAAGACAGCATTGGTGCCCTCTTCTGCATTTAGCCAAAGGCAGTCATCACAAGTCACTTCACAGGGTTGATCTACTCACACAAGACGAAGGATCCTTAATCCACCCCCACCTCTCCATTCTTCAACTTACCCTGTGGGTGATAGGATTCTGATTCCTTACAGACACATTTTCTCTGAGGATGTGCTTAGAGTTCTGCAGGAGGCCAGGAAATCCTTTGTATCCAAATGGAAAATGATTTTTTGTGTGGTGTCTTTCATGTAACCTGGATCCACACTGTGTGAATGTTCCTGTGGGTTTTTCTTAAGTGAATTGTTCTGTGTTGGGTTGGCTTACTCCTCAGTTAAGTCCCACCTATCGGCTATCTCTGCTTGCAAGCCTTTATCTCCTCCTTTAGCTTCTAGGTTTGAGGCAAAATGATTTTTAAAAAGCGTCATTCACATCAGACCTCCCAGGAAGCCTGTTCCTCCTCCCTGGGATCTTAATTTTTTGGAAAAATTAACTCCTGCTCCTTTTGAGTCTGTTGCTTCAACTTTTTTGCAACACTGTTATTGGAAGACTGCCCTTTTAGCTTGTCCTCCTCTTTTGGTTTTTCATAAGGACAAGGTGTCCTTACTTACTAATCCTTCTTTTATGCCCAAGATGTTAAATGAGTTATCACTTCACCTATTCATTTGCCTACTTTTTTCCGTTCTCCACAATCTGCTAGTAAGAAGGTACTACACACCTTGGGATGTGCATAGACAACGCAGAATGTTCTTCATGTTTCACTGTTGCAGTCATCATACTTGGGTTATCTGCCTGCAGGTAGCCCTCAGTCGGCCCGAATACTAGAGTCTTGGGATTTCTGCATTGGATGCTGTCGCCTCTTCCATGATGTGAGGTCATCAAGGGTATAAAACATGCAGCCGACGCCATTACATCCGCTTTTCTTGCCGCGTGGGAGCCTGAAGCAGAAGCAGTTCACAAGTGCCGGTCGGCCGCTAACTGAAATTTTTGTTTTTCGTGTTTCAAACCTGAAGTCTTCTAAAACTAACTACCCAGTTGGGGATCCTTTTTTCTAACCGATTTCAGAAAAAGTTAACAATTGTCTTGCCTGTGGAAAGCAAATACCTCACAGAGATTTTCATTCTTACTGCATCACCTATTTAGGCCCAGACCAAGACGTCCCTCACTGTCAGTTTTATGCCTTGTTCAACGCCCGAGCTATTCGGCGTCTGGTTATTTTTGCCTCTAAATTCTTTCACTCTCATTCTCCATATTCCGAAATGGCTTTGATAAGCCCAACTGACTACTGATTTTCTGAAAAACCCAAGGATAAAGACAGAGACAAACCGCATAGGTCCAAACCTGCAGACGACACTTCCGTTAAGCTAGTCGCCAGTCCGCCGGTACTCAGTGAGGCACTTTCAGAGCACCTTTTACCCACTTCTACAGATTCCCAGGCCTCTACTGAGACCCATTCGGAGTCCGTTATGCCGCGAGATGCTTCTTTGACTATGGAACCTGTGGATGTCTCTATCTTGGATGGGTCCAGAGCCGCTGTGCAGGCACCGGCTTCTGAGGGTGTATTCAGACCTTCCAATGTTCGTATTAAGCAGACTACTTCGTTAATGACTAAAATTACCGAATTTCTCAGGCCCAGAGTTCGCACTACGCCTAGGAAACTGACGACTAAAGTGCAGTCTCAAGCTCCCATGCCACAGAAACAAATGCTTACAATGGCTGAAGGCCTTATTACTTTAATTAGGGGAAGCTAGCCTTCCTCCTCCAAAAGACAAAGAATTGATTTTCCTTCTGATTCTACAGACCATGAGTCCGATGACTCTGACCCATGTGATTACCAGGACATACACTTATCTACCTATGAGGATTCAGATGCAGAAGATTCAATTCCCTCTGCCTCCTCCCCAGAGGACTTTTCTTTCAGTGAAACCTTGCATTCCCTAAGAGAGTATTTCCGCTGGGAATGCCAGAACTACCCATGGTCCAGAAAGAGACTGAGGGAATTTTTAGACTTGCCTCAGCATAGGCCTCTAGCTGTACCACCTGACCTGGATATTGTAGATGATGTCTTCATGGAATCCAGTCTTACCCCTGATATTTTACCACCAGCTCCTAGAAAGCCTGACAGGTACTACAGAGTACTTGACTCTCACAAATTTCTCTTTAAAAATTCCACTGCGGATCCAGAGACCATTTCCCAGGGACCTAAAGGTATTAAGGCTACTACACCCAAAAACCCTACCCCTTCAGACAGGGATTTTAGGACTCTAGACAGATGGAGTAAGAAGATATATACCGCTGCAACTCTTGCCATCAGGGCTTTAAATTGCCAGTTTCACATGTTGAATTACCAGCAGCATGTTGTGGAACTAATTAAAAAAAATGTTGATTCCTGATTGTGCAGAAAATAAAGACTTACAAGATTTAATGCATTCTGCAATCCAAGTTGGTAAACATACTTTGCAGTGTGGTTTTGATGCCTTAAAAGCATCTTGCAGGGCTGCTGTCATTGGGTCTGTTCTAAGAAGGCATGCTTAGCTGAGGGAACAAATCTTGCCAGACCATGTCAAAACAAAATTACTAGATGCTCCATTAAACCAAGAATGTTTGTTTGGCTCAAAAACAGAAGTTGTTCTTAAAAGATGGAGGAAAAAGCTAAATCTATGCAGACTGTTAAAGATTTCTTACAGGTACAGCCACCTAGATTCAGTAGGCATTGACCTTCAAAAAAACTGGTCCTTTCCTGTCACTCCCAGACCTTCTCAGCCCAAACCCAGGGGCAGCCGACCACAAAGACTACAGTCTCAGGATATGCACAGATCTAAACAATTGATTGCGCCCTCCTCAAAAACAGGGAGTTGTAAGCCACCCCCTTATGGAAAAAGTTCACAATGACTTGTCCCTCATACTTCCCAGCCATGCCCAAGTACTTGCACCCTTAGGAGGAAAACTCGCCGTGCATGCAAACAAACTGGGAGTATATTACCCAGGACAGATGGGTCTTAAACATTGTATCCCAGTGATACAGATTCTGCTTCCACTCACTGCCAACCCCAAGTGGATTGCCAGACCTTCCTCCAAACCAGTGGGCAGAGGCCCAAAAGCAAGTACTTTCTCTTCTCAGTATCAGGGCTATTCAACCTGTTCCAACAGAGCAAAGGGGACAGGGTTTCTACTCCACACTGTTCCTCGTGCCCAGAAAAGAGAACTCTTGGCGCCCTATTCTGGATCTTTCAACTCTCAACACCTTCCTGGTGGAACCAAAATTCAAAATGCTTACACTCCAACAGCTGTGCTAGCCAGTGACTCCTGACTAGTCACCCTAGACTTAAAAGAAGCTTATTTGCACATCCCTGTAAGGGAATCTTCCAGGAAATATTTACGTTTCAGGGCAGTTTCTATGCACTATCAGTTCTCTGCACTTCCCTTTGACTTATCTACTCCGTCCAGGGTATTCACAAAGTGCCTAGCTCCAGCCATTGCATACTGCAGGCAGAGAAATATTCAAATTTACCCATACTTGGACGATTGCCTGATTCAGGCGGACAGTCAGGAATTGCTACTTCTGCACCTGATGTTTGTAAAGAGACTCCTAACTTCTCTGGGGTATACCATCAACGAAAAGAAATCACATCTGGTAGCCAGCCAAAAGATTGTATTCATGGGAGCAAGCTTGAACACAACTTCCCAGATGGCATTCCTCACTCCAGAAAAGCAGGTTTATTTGACAAATTACTTCAAACTACTGACCACCCAAACCCAGCTGTCTGCAAGAAAAATACTGCAAGCCCTAGGGTTCATGGCCTCATGCATTCTACTAATTCTATATGCAAGACTGCATAAGAGGGAACGTCAGTGGTACTTAAAAAGTTTGTGGTGTCAACATTCTCAGGACCTGGAAATAGTGATTCCTATCATTCCTTGCCTAAGGACAGAGTTACTTTGGTGGGCAGAGGCTTGCAACCGCAACAAGGGACTCCTTTTCACTCAACCCCCCACTGCCCAAACCCTGACAACAGACGCATCAGAGTATGCATGGGGGGCTCACATAGCTGGCAGATGCATTCAAGGCAAATGAAGCCCAGGACAAATTCACCTACATATCAATCAAAAAGAAATGTTAGCTGTACAGAATGCACTGACAACCTTCAAATACCTTATCCTGCCAGGACAACTCTTGATAAAGACAAACACCACAACTATGTGGTACATAAACAAGCATGGGGGAACTCAATCCTACCCACTCTGCAGGTTAGCCATGGCTCTGTGGAACACAGCCTTGAGCAGTCAAGTGCACCCGCAAGCTCAATTCCTGCCAGGCAAACAAAATTCGCTGGCAGATGACTTAAGCAGAAATCTAATGGACCCACACGAGTGGAAACTGGAACCCAACTCATTCAAACTTCTAATACACAGGTGGGGGACACCAGAGGTGGACCTATTTGGCTTCCCTCCAAAACCATCAACTGTGCAAATTTTGCACCAGAAATCCCTACAGCCAAGCATGCAAAGTGGATGCCCTACCCTTTACATGGGAAAACCTCTCAATCTATGCCTTTCCCCCTCTGCCCCTCCTTTCAAAAGTACTACTCAAGATCAAATAGGAAAGGCCAAGTACAATCCTTATTGCACCAGACTGGCCACGCCAGCACTGGTGCCCACTCCTGCACAGTCTGACAGCAGTGCTACCCTGGCACCTACATCAGACCCCCTCTCTGCTGTCCCAGCAGGAGGGGCAGATTTTGCATCCTCAACTGCAAACCCTGAACCTGGCAGCCTGGCTTATTCCCTGAATACATCACCAGCAACCCTCAGCAAACAGGTGCTGGATGTTATCCTTGAGGCCAGGAAGCCTAGTACTAGGAAATCCTATTCAGAAAAATGGAAAAGATAATGTTCTTGGAGCCAGTCTCAAGGAAAGGACACAGCCATGCCCACCTTACGTCAAATCCTAGATTATCTAGCAGAGATGTTCCACAAAGGCCTATCCTTCTCATCAATTAAGATTCATGCCTCTGCCATCTCAGCTCATTACAATACTGAGCCCACCCCTCTTCTCTCACCCTCTGATCAAACAGTTCTTGAGAGGAGCTAACAATTTAAGTCTCCCAAGGAGAGCTCCCACTCATGCCTGGGACCGTAACTTTGTACTAGAGAAGCTCACCCCCTCTCTTGGAAAACAGCCTTACTTCTAGCCATCACTTCAGCAAGAAGAGTGTCTGAGTTACAGACCCTTATGACTGTGGAACCCTTCATTATCTTCCATGCGGACAGGGTTTCCCTCAGGACTAACCCATCATTTATGCTCAAGATGGTATCCAGTGTTGCTTTAAACCAATCCATTCATTTACCAACCTTTTTTCCTAATTCTCAGAACAAAGGGGAAAAGGATCCTGCACTCCTTGGACAGGCACAGACAGCTCAGGTTCTGCCTTGACGGGGCTAAATCTTTCAGAAAGTCTGACCAGTTGCTAGTCAGCTTTGCTATGGGGGCAGAAGGCAAGGCCATTTCAAAGCAAACCATTTTTAAATGGATAGCACACTGCATCCATTTCTGCTACAAACACCATGGAAAACCTACCCAACAGGGGATCAGACCTCGTTCCCCTAGGGCTACCTCAACCTCTGCAGCATTTCTCAGGGGAGTCCCTACCAGGGACATTCTGGAAGCTGCAACCTAGAGTTCTATACACACCTTCACCAAGCATTACCACTTCCCTATCTTTTCTATATCCAGAGCTGGATTTGCCACAGCAGTCTTACAAGGCCTGCTAACCAGATCTATTACTTCTTGACTGCCTCCACCCTTCCTCAGCTTTGGGAATCAACCCAAGTGTGATGACTGCAACAGTGAAACACGAAGAACATAGTGCAGTTGTGTACACTTACCAGAAATGTAGATGTTAGAGTGTATTCACTGTTGCAGTCCTGGTTACCCTCCCTCCAGCCCCCTGACCTTTCTATAGTTTTTACCTGTCCTCTTTTTTGCCCATATCTTGTAGAAATGGTATTTACTTTTTACTGGAGGTGTTCCAAACCATGTGATTGCTTCCTATTTTGGGGGCTCCTGACATCTGGGGCAAGAAAAACTGATGTAATGGTGTCGGCTGCATG
Source organism: Protopterus annectens (assembly GCF_019279795.1). Classification (NCBI taxonomy): domain Eukaryota; kingdom Metazoa; phylum Chordata; order Ceratodontiformes; family Protopteridae; genus Protopterus; species Protopterus annectens. The sequence goes on along the minus strand of NC_056743.1, from coordinate 1,343,511,366 downwards.
TTTTATACCCCTGACATCATGGAAGAGGCGACAGCATCCGACGCAGAAATCCCAAGACTCTGGTATTCGGGCCGACTGAGGGCTATCTGCAGGCAGATAACCCAAGTGTGATGACTGCAACAGTGAATACACTCGAGCATGTACATTTATGGTAAGTGTACACAACTGTACTTATTATTTGGATAAGACTAAGGCTATCAGAATATCTGATCAGCTTTTTCTTTCTTCATCCCAGGACTTTGGGATTGGCCGTTTCCAAGCAGACAATTTCTTCTTGGATTTCTAAAGCTATTTTATTTTGTTACGTTTCTCATGGAAAGGTCCTTCCTTCTGTTACGGCTTATTCCCTAGGGCTGTGGCTTCTTTTAGTGCTTTTTTCAAGGGTTTGGACACTAATTCCATTCTTGAGGGAGCTATCTGGACTTTTGTGCATACTTTCACCAAACCTACAAGTTAGATGGAATTTCCAGAGCTAGAGATGGTTTTGCAAGGGCCATCCTTTGTGGCTTTCTAGAGAGCTCTACTGGTCCTTCCTTCTCCCAAGTTTCTTCCTAAGCTTTGGCACTCTCCCTCATGTTAGGAATGCTGCAAGAGTAAAATAGAAGGTCATAGTATAGTTGTGTTAAATCTTACCATAACAATATATGTCCTTCTCTTCTGTGTTGCAGTATTCAGTCCCTCCGTCCTACTCCCTGGTACTTTTTTGAATTCTGGATGTACTGTTTACCTCTTTCTTTTCCTTAGGCCGGCATTCCAGCTCTGGCATTCAGTTCTGAGGACATACGGTCTGCCTTAGGTGGTAAAAGGCTTTGGTATATTGGCTGGATGTTAGGCGCCCTTGGCAGGGAATCCCCTCATGTTAGGAGTACTGCAACAATGAAGAGAAGGACATCTATTGTTATGGTAAGATTTTACATGGCTATACTTTCTAAACCTACACCAGCTCATTGCTATCGTTTCCTTCATTAATATAACATGCCCCCCCCCCCCCCCCCAATAGCTGTTCTCTAGAGAGTCCTTTCACAGACTACCGAAATTGCAAAACCTATCTGGTGACTTTGGGTTACCTGCTATTATCCATCCTGATGATCTCTCTTGCCAAGTTTCACATAAGAAACATTCAGTGACATTACAGGAGTTTAAGTAGCAGCATAGACAACCACTGGAAGAAAATGTATTCTTCATATTGATCACTGCTGCAGTAGTCTTAGCTGTAGTGGTTCTTTCCTGCTAAATGTGTAACAACCAACTACCTTACAAAGCTTTAGGGAACCTTGCAGATGCTTAAACCATTAGGTAGTCTGATCTGAGCTGTCTTAAAAGTCACGTTTGAGCGCCAAGTCCTTCAGAGATTTAACCTATGAACCTGTCTACCTACCTATGTCAAGAAGAGTTCCTCATTAGCACTCTTCAAAAAAAATCTTGATCAGTGGATGGGAAATAGGAAATTCACCCCGGGGATCACTTCTGTGGCTCTGCTCGACAGGGGCACAAGAAAATAACTTTCTTGGGTGACGAAAACCAAGGAACCTTATTGGCTAGGCTTACATAGGCCCTTGGGCCGATAGCCTAGTACCTACCTATGAATCTAAGCCAAAGAGACCGCTTCTCTGTGGTTTTTTGAGGATTGACTGTTAGTTTGAGCTGTACCATTGCTGGATAGATAGGTTTCATTTGGGGAAGAAAACTTCCACATATAAAAATTTGTTGTTGAAGTATATTTTCTTGGTTAGGAAAATTATTTTTCTTCTAGGAATTTTTGTTTTGATGAACTATCTCAAGACTTTACTTTTAAATGGAAGCTCAATTTTTCCTGTCATTTAAAAGTTGTTAAAAGCAGTTTAAAATTACTTTTTCCTCTGGAAAATTATGTTTAGTTTACTTTTTGGGGCTGGCACAGTGCGTTAAGTGCTTTTTACTTTGATTTTATTTGGAAAAAGTGTCTTTACAACTTACATTTTTTGCCAGCTTGTGCTGCTTGTTTTCCACAGAAAATATGGCTTGACCAATGAAGAAACTACCATTCCTACAGTTGGTCCTTCTTCCAACCACACAAAGAAAGTTAAGCAAACAGCCTTTGCCACCACAACAGGCTAACAGTTTGCCTCAGCTGCAGGTTGTTGATTCTGCTGTGGCCAAAGCTGGTTCCTCACACCACTCATCTTTTATTCCAGTTCCCTCTGGTGTAGCAACTACAGCCAATATGGACCGGGGTTTACTCAGTTCCTTTGTGGGTGTTGGGGTCTCCTCAGTGGGCAAGGCAGAGCCACTGTTCAGTCCTGGAAGAGGGAGCAGGAAGGTCTTCCTTGTTTAGTCAGAATGTTGTACCCATCCCTGGTGAGGTTGCTGCTGCCTTGAACAACCCTGTTGGTCCCACTTTTCCTGTCAAAAATAAACAAAAATCTAAATGTGTATCTGCTGCTCCTCAAATTTCCTTGGAGAGGAGTAGTTTATTAGGTCTGGCTCGGGATCTAATACAGATTTTTTGATCAGTCTTATTAGGTGGTTTCTGATAGAAGAAAAGGGATGGCTCTTTTCCTGAAGAGATTCAAGATTCTGAATCTGAACAGGAATTTTTTTTTTTATTCAGATTCAGTGGAGCGCATGTACCTGTTTTTCCCTGTGAGAGCTTTTCTTTGAGGCCATTTTCAGAATGTGTCAATGGTTTCAGAGGGACAACATTGACATGTCCATCATATTGATCACAACTGCAGTAACCTTAGCTGTATGGGTTGTATCTTGCAAAGGATATAGTAACCAGCCAGCTTTCAAAGCTTCAGGGCACTTTTCATACTCACAAACTGACATTCAGCTCGAGCTGAGCTAATTAAAAAGGCAGGTTTGGGCACCAAACCATTCAGTGCTTACCTGCCGCTGAAATGAGTGTTTTTCTGCTATCTTTAGAGGTTGGCTTGTACTTTTCAATTACTGGGTAGATAAGCTACCTTTGGGGAAAAACGTTTTGCATTCAAAAATTGTTTACTTTTCCGTTTAAGAAATTTTTTAAAGGCAGGAATTTGTGTTTAAATGGACTGTCATGAGACTTAACTGTATTGTTAAAACTGGAGCCCACTTTTTCCTGTCTGTTTTAAAAAGTTGGCCAAAGTAATTGCAAGAACACTTTTTTTCAGTGAAAATGTACTTATTTTACTTTTGGGGGATGATTAAATGTTTTAAAGTGCTTTTTACTTTGTTTTCATAAGACCAAAACTGATTTTAGAACATTTAAATTTTACCAATGCTTGGTACTTGATTTCTTTTGGAAAGAGAGACCATTTTCGGCTTGACCAAGGAACAAAGTACCAGTCCCACAGTCTGTCCTCCTCCTAGCTCCAAAATGAAAAGAAAAAAATAAAGTAGACAACCTTTGCCACCATAGCTGACTAGCAGTTGACATCAGCTGCAGGTGGGTGACTGCTGTGGCCAAAACCTGCTTCTCAGACCACTCATCTTTTACTCCGGATCTCTGGTGTAAGATCTACACCACTATGGACTGGGGTGTTAGCCACATCCTCCACAGCTGTTGCAATTCCTCAGTGCAATAGGGTGAAAAGTCACTCTTTGTTGGTCCTGGGAGAGGGAACAGGGAAGTCTTGCCTGTTTTGCCAAAATGTCATGCCCATTCCTGGGGAAGTTACTGCTGCCATTAACAACCCTGTTAGCCACACTTTTCATGTCAAAAAGAAACTGAAAACTAAACATGTGTCTACACATGCTCCAGTTTTCCTGAATAGTAGTTTTTTTGGTGGGGGAACATGGAGGTTTCTCCATCCCTCAGAAAGTACATAAATTGTTACAGAAGTAATTTTCTGAACCTTATCCCATTCCCCAGTTCCGTCAGCTCTAAAGGATGTGTGTGTCACTGCCTGCAGTTTTGCAGTAGTCAGCCTGCTGTCCATAAAAAGGCAGAATGTATAAAGTTCCTCAATATTTTATGTTTTTATATATTCTTCATAAACCTGATCCAGCAGCTTTAATTAATTCTTCTGCTACTAAACATTTGAATCATTCCAATCCTACTCTTTCTGACAAGGATCAGAAGATTTTTGATAAGAATGAGAAAAAAATTGTATGCTTCCACAACTTTTATTTTCATAGCTTTAAACTGTTGATGTTTTTGCGTTTCACTGTTGCAGTTCTGACTTATGAGATTTTTTTACTGTGGAAGCCCTTGGCCGGCCCGACTACCAGAGTAAAAATTTCAGTATGCTTGGGTATAAAGGGAGCCAGCAGACACCATGACATCAGTGTTTTCTTGCTGTAAAAGTCTGAAGCAATGATCTGATGTTTAGTCTTCATTCCATTCATCACTGATGGGTTTCAGTTCCATCCTCTGAACTGAGTCAGCCTTATACCAAGCTCGCACTAGCCAAAAACTCTTGAGCTAAGCTTTTACTCACAATACCCTTCTCCCTGTTACCTCAGATCTCGTTTGCCACGTAGCAATAAAGCCACATTAAAGCCAGCTCTCAGCCAAGTCTTTGATATTTTGGATAGGTAAGTGTTTATTAAAAAGTGTTGATACCTTATTCTGCTTTATTTTTTCTTCTTCCTAACTATGGCTAAGTATTTCAACCCTCTCTTCCAACTTTTCCTGTCAACTACCTGTTGGTAATCTTTGTACCATCGCTGGTACACTCCCGTCTGTCTACCAGTTGTGGTAATCTTCCAGTACCATTGCTGGTATTTTCCTCTGGGGTTTTCTAACTAGTTTTGGTTATAATATTGTTTTTGTTGTCTGTTTTTTTCCTGGTACTGTCTTGTTTGTGTTAGTGTTAACATGTCTGAAAAAAAGGGCGCTTCAGGCTTCAAAGAATGCCTGAGGTGTGGGAGAAAAATGCCAAATTGTGACACTCATGATAACTGTGTTTATTGTTTGGGAGTGCCTCATCTCTCTGTATAACCGCCTTGCTGTATTTGTCAAGGATTTAGTTCACGTACCTTGAATGAACGTAAGAATAAACTGATTTTAAAGGACCTTCTTAAGTCTCCCTTTTCAGAGGCTCTCTCTCTGTCTGGGGGCTCACCCTCCTCCTAGAAAAGAGAAAAAGAGGCCACATTCTGTTCCCTCCTCACCCTCTGGTGAGTAGGAAAGACATCCGAAACCCAAACTTCCGAAACTTACTACACCGGACCAGAAGCCTGCGTCTGCAGCATCGATTTCGGTACCATCTACTACAGTTGGGTCGGAGCCGCCTTTAGCACCGACAAATTCTGTGGCACCGACCATGACCGAAACTGAGATTTTGATCTGTACTCTGATCCTGGCACTGAGCCTTCCTATGGTTCCACTAGCTCAGGTGGACACTGCTTCCCCTATCATCTCAAAATTGGAGACGGTAGTGCCGTTAGACATTCAAGCACAGACCCGATATTCCCCATCTGTGGACAGGTTTATAGTCTCTTCATAGAGCGTCCAAAGTCCTTTTCGGGGATATCCACTAGATCCACCAGGAGCCTCTCCAAACTAGATATATTGCCCCTTGTGGACCAGCTACTGACAGCTAGTGGGATTGCTTCTGATTCAAAAACCCAATCCCTTCTTGTACTTGGGATTTCTGCTTCTTGGACTCCATCTTACTGTCCTCCTCCATTCTCCTTGAAGGTTTCGAAGCCCTCCGTGCCAACTCCTCTCTCCGCACCATTGGCTTCAGTGCCAATAGTGGATCTTCACTTTGGCCCCGGAGCCAACCCTTTGGCCTTTGGTTCCTTTGGAACCAGGTCTTCGTCAGACGCAAGATTGGACTACAGGCTTCTCAGTTCTGAGTTTGGCGCCGACCCTGTCTACAGTGCCATCAGCCCTGTCTGTACCGATCCAGTTTGAGACTCCACAACTGAGAGTGGACTGAATGGAGCAGGGTGTGACCCCGGTTCCGAGGTTGTCCTTCTCTGTTCTGGGCTCCCCACCCCTCTTGGACAGCCCTACTTTCCAGGCGATGGAGAGGGCTCTTGCCACTGTAGTCAAGCCTTCAGTGTCGTTAGGACGATGTCCTCCCCCTGAGCTGCAGCTGTCACAGGCCACCATCCCGGATCGAGCATGGGAGTCGCAGTAAACCCTATTGCAGGGTGCCCTTTCCTCCAGGTCCTCCTCAGAAGCTCTCAGTGAGGAAGTTCCAAGGAAGAAATCTTGCAAGAGGAAGCACATGAACTCCCCTGAGGAGTCCCTTACCAATGATATGGATTATGATGAAGGGGAAGGGTCCCCACAATCACTCCCTGAAGATGTCTCCTTGGGAGACATCCTTGAGATATTGAAACAGAGGGGTGATTGGAAGCCCAAAAACCCTTCCTCCAAGGAATCTGTTTTTCTGCAGGGTTTTTGTGCTTGACCATCTTCCTCTTAGGTGACCTCATCTGCAGACATGCTTGATCAGCTTGTGGTGCAGCACACTTGGAAGAACCTTGACACTGAAGCAATCCCCAGGAGACCAGACAAGGTCCTCTCTCCCCCTGAAGAAAATCCACATTGGTCAAAAGGTTTACCAGTAGATGTGATGGTGGTAGCGGCAGCCACAAAGAAAGAGCTTGCTGAGGAGATCCATACTGTCACCCACCTAACAGGGAGTCCCGAGCAGTGGACAGACTGGGGAAGCGAGTATTTGCTTCATCAACCTTTGGAATTTGGTCCTTGAACTACCTGGCACATTTCACCAGATTTCAGGGAGACCTCATATTTGAACTCTCTGGTACTCCATCAGGACAGGTATCTGATGAGGTTAATGACAAGGTAGCCTCACAGCTAGCGACCCTGGAATCAATTTATAGATGAATTCATCTATGAGGTTAATTTCACATGCAACAGAAGGGGCGGTTAGAGCTGCGGGTTCAGGTGTACTTATGAGACATCTTGCCTGGAGGCGCCTATGTTACTTCGCGGATCATTTTAAGTCTTCCTTCCTTAACACTCCAGTGGAAGTGTCTTCCCTGTTTGGCCCTAAAGTGAAGGACACACTAGCAAGTTGTGAGCATGCCTGCAAGACCCTATGTGCCATTGGTGTATGTTTCTCTACTCCTCAGCTTTCCTTTTCCAGGAACCAGAGAAGTAGGAAATTGTGGCACAAAAAGTCCGTGTCCTTTTTGTGACACATGGCGAGTTCACCCCCAGAGGCAGAGGGGGCAACTCTTCTGGAAGATGCCCCTACAGAGGCAGAGGAGGTCCGTGTAATCAGGGTTCCCGAGATTCGTTCTCTGGACAACCCTGTTAGCACTCCTGAAGAGCGGCTGATGGCTTTCCTCTGGAAGCAGTCTGGGGACATCTTTCTCTGCACCCAAATGCCTGGCTGTCAATTGCCACTGATTCCTGAGAGCAGAAGGTAATAACCAGAGTTTACCAAATCCAATTAGACTCCTACCCAAAGCCACCAAACAAATTCCTGATGTTCCACCCAGTCTAAGGGAAGAAGCAACTCTACAAATAGAAAAGCTGTACTTAAAAAGAGTCATCCAAAAAGTCCCACCAGACCAAATCGGATTCAGATTCTACTCAAGATTCTTTTTGGTGCCAAAAAAGACAAGGGACTGTAGACCAATTTTGGACCTCAGCTGTTTAATCAAGTTAGTCATCCAGGCAGAATTCCGGATGGTCACGGTTCAGTCCATTCTCCCCTTTCTGGAGGAAGCCAATTGGATTTGCTCCATAAACCTTCAGGATGCATATTACCACATCAAAATGGACAAACCCTCCAGAAGGTTCCTTCGCTTCTGGCTAGTAGCCAGTCATTACCAGTTCCGTGCTCTGCCCTCATACTCTCTACAGCCCCCAGTGTGTTCACAAAATGCATGGTAGCAGTGACAGCTCACCTAAGACTACAAGGATTCTGAGTGTTTCCATATCTAGACGATTGGCTCTTCACCGCCCCCACCAGGCATCTATTGGTAACAGCCTTGTACTACACCCTCTCTTTGGCAAATCGCCTGGGAATCTCTCTAAACTGGCAGAAATCCAATCTACCTCCAACCCTATCTTTGGAATTTATAGGGGTGACTTTCATGACTCACTCTTGCTTAATCTCCATTCCTAATCACAGGCTTCAAAGACGAAGGATCCAGCTCTGAGTGATACTCTGTCATGACTTGATTTCGTCTCGAGAGGTCCTGCAGCTGTTAGGGTCAATGGCAGCATCAATGTCAGTAGTACCCCTGGCAAGGTTTCACATGAGATGCCTACAATGGCTTTTGTTAACTCAGTGGTATCCAAATCGCCACCTAGTGTCCTTCTAGATTAGAATAACAAATCGATGCAGAGAGACCTTTCTTGGTGGATGAAGTCAGAGACAGAACTTTGATCCTTTCACCCCCTTCAGCCCAGTGCCATTGTGACCACTGATGCTTCCCTGATAGGGTTAGGGGGGGCATTTTCAGTGAACGACTGTCCAAGGCACGTGTTCCGATTTAGCAGCCAATCTGCATATAAATGTTCTAGAACTGAGGGCAGTGCTTTTGGCGTTGCAGGCATTTCAGTCTGCCCTTCCTTCGGGAACAATTGCTATCTAGTTGGACAACATGTCAGTAGTTTGGTATATCAACAAACAAGGAAGAACCAAGTCCTACCCCCTGTATTGAGAGGCCATGAGAGTTTGGCATTGGACGATAGCTTCCAACCACTTTCTGATAGCAATGCATGTCCCGGGGAATTCCATCGTGATTGCAGACAAATTAACCAGATGCATTCTCCTGCCTCACGAGTGGTCCCTCAACCCCAGCATAGCGGCAAAGATTTTTAGCCATTGGGGGTAGCCTTGCTGCTACCTATTCACCTCCCCGTCTTACCACAAATGCAACTACTTTGCTTTAATTCCCCTGCAATGGGAGTCCCCGATGGATGCTCTTATCCAGGTTAGCCCACGAGACTCCTTTATGCGTAGTCCCCATTCTTCAAGTTGTGAAGAAAGCTCTCTGGTTGAAAAGCAAAATGATCTTCATAGCACCATGTTGGCCTCATCTACTTTGCAGACCATGGACCTTGGATTCAACTCCAGATCTGACTTCTCACCCCCAAGGGTTGAGCCACCCGAACTTGACCAGTCTCAAGCTCACAGCTTGGCTTCTCCACTTCAGATGATCACCAGGCATTATAATCTTCCCTGTCCAGTATGTGACATTATTCTGGCTTCACATAAATCATCCACCAAAAAACTTTATACTGACAAATGGAAAAGATTTTCTGTTTGGTCTAGACAGAGAAAACTAGATCCATATTGTGCTCTGGTCTCTGCCATACTCCAGTACTTATCTAACTTCTTTGAGGAGGGAGCCGCAGCATCAACTATACCAGTTCATTTAGCTGCCATTTCGAATTTTCATAATGGTTTTGGTGACTCCTCTTTAATTTCTCATCATCTAAGCAAAACCTTTTTAAAAGCAGTCTTGTCACTCCAGACCTCCAATTAACAGCCCACAGAACCATGGAGTCTCACACTTGTCTTACAGTCTTTTACACTGCCTCCTTTCGAGCCAGCAGCCACTTGTGACATCAAGTTTCTATCTTGGAAATTTCTTTTTCTGGTGGCCGTTACATCGGCTAGACGCATTTCAGATCTCCAGGCTGTTTGTACGAAGCGTCCTTATTTGATTTTTCCATAAGGACAGAGTATCACTATGTACCAACTCTTCTTTCCTGCCCAAAGTAATCTCTGAGTTCTCTATTATTCAGACTATTGACCTACCAGTGTTCTTTCCTAAATTTTCAAACAAGGGAGAGTATTGTTTACATTTACTTGATGTCCACAGACAACTCAGATTTTACTTAGCATGAAAACAATCCGAAAATCAGACCAGTTATTTATATAATTTTCTGGTCCAAAAATGGGAAAGTTAGTCTCTAAAGTGTCCCTATCCAAATGGCTTAGAGACTGTACAACTTTCGTTAATAACCAAGAAATAAAGTCTGTTCCACCAAACATCAGAGCTCACTCCACCAGATCAATGTGGTGTTACACTCCAGAGCTTAAATGGATGACATCTGTGCAGTAGCTATGTGGACTCCCCCCCCCCCCCCCCCATACTTTTATCACTCATTACAAGATGGATCTGGTCTCCAGGGAAGAGCTTCTTTTGGTTCAGTGGTGCTCAGGAATGTTCTTCTATAGGGCTGCCCAAGTGATATAACGTAGCTGGGGACTCTGTCCCATCAGTGATGAATGGAATGAAGATTAACATCTGATAAAGAAGTTATGTCTTATCATAATGTTCCATCTGTGTTGTTGATCTTCATCCATTTATCACTGATGAAGATGAAGATCAACAACACAGATGGATGAAGATCAACAACACAGATGGAATGTTATGGTAAGACATAACTTCTTATTTCAGCACGTTGGTCAGTCTGCACCAGAGGGAAGTCATCTAAAGTTAAGTACCCCGTTGGGGAAACTTTCTTGCTTTCACTCATGTCAGATAAGGTTAACAATTGTCTCTGCTGTGGAAAGCGAATCCCACATTGTGACTTTCATACGTTGTGTGTCACCTACCTAGGCCCGGATCAGGCTGTCCCTAGTTGCTGTTTTTGCGACTGTGAGGCATAACTTGAGCACTAATCCAGACATTCTCTAAAGTATTCAATGGTATTTATTACTGCTTGGTTGTAACTTGATTAAAGTGTAGCTATCATTCAAGTCTTTTGGATTAAGCACTTGGGCTTCAGACCAGTTGTTTTACATTAGGAAGGTTTGTGGCAAGCACTGTGGTGGCAGGACAGGTAGCTTTCATCCTTCTAAGTTGGGAACTGGTGATTGAGAGCTCAGTGTCCAAGTGTATTAGTTCTGGTTTAGGCACTTGGGCTTCAGGCCAGTTATTTTACATTAAGAAGGTTCGTGGTCTGCACTCTTGTGGGAGAAGAGGCTGGACTCTGCCCTTCTGAGCTGGGAATTTCTGGTTAAAGGTTTATAGTGCCTGAATATTTGAACTGTATCTTACTGAAATTGGTTCACCTTGTTTGCTCTAGCATAGACTAGATCCAGGTCTGCTGAATCTAGCTTTGTTTATATGCTTGTTGTTTGTTTGCTTGTTATTTCCCTGGAAGCTAATTCCACCTAATACACAACTTCTCAGCTTCTGTGGATCACTAGTGATATCTGCATTGCTTACTGTACTTATTTCCTTGTTTCACTTGAAAGAAAGTTACTGTTTGTCGTTTTGCATTTAGTTACTTGTAACACATTGCACTCAAGTTACCTGGCACTTGCTCACTAAAGCAATTATATAAGTCAGCACTAAAAATTAAAAGCACTACACCCTCACTCCCCACTGGCCCTTTTTTCAATTAAGGATTTCCCAATATTATTCTAGCATGTCCAAAGGTCAGTTGTCAATCTCCTCTCCGGTCCAGCTGGTGAATCTGGGAATCTTGAGGCAATGTTATAACTGCCTCATGTACACAGACAACCCTCTCCTCCTCCCACATAACACAAATACTTAGAGATGCAGCTATTTAGCCAAACTGGAGGCTGAGCTCTCTCAACTCAGGACTGGCAAGACCAGACAGGAGGAGAAGGCAACTACACACACCACAAAACCAGCCTCACATAATGCTACCACTCCACTGAATCAAACACATAAACACACAAAGACATACTCGGAGGCTCTGAGTAAAATTTACCTAAACAGCAGAGGCCTCCAAAGTAGACACCCAAACAACTGCTACCTCAAGACACCCCACAAGCAACACATAAACCACAAAAGCAGTGTGCAAAGCAGTCACAGCCCTTAAGGCCAAATACAACACCAAACATACTTGTCATAGGTGACTCCATAGTCAGACACACTGGACGTCCCACTCACCAGGCTGAACAAGGAGAGGGTCACAGTAAGCTGCCTATCGGGTGCTAGAATCTGCCACATAACACAAGCACTCGGGTCACTCCACGGCAAGTACAAATATGACACAGTCATTGTTCATGCTGGTGTGAACGACCTGAGACGTACCTCCCTGGACTACATGAAAAGAGACATAGAGGAGCTCTCTGATTATGTAGCCCAGGCAGGTATGACCCTAACCCTGAGCAGTATCCTTCCTTCACCAAGAATGATGCCACAATATAGAGACAAGATGATCAGCTTTAACAATTGGCTTAATGTCTGGTGTCATTCAAAGGGGATCCAGTGTCTGTCTGCCTGGGATGACATGCTTGACAAGCCACGCTGCTTCCCAAGGGACGGCTTGCACCTGTCACCCCTGGGATTCTGGATATTGGCTAAGGCTCTTGCCACCCCCATAGTGCCTTTTTTAGGCAAGGCTCAAATTCTAAACCTACCACCCTAGAAAACAAAAATGGGAAGAAACTGAGGGTAATGCTGCTCAATGCCAGAAGTCTAAATCTCAAAATGCACGCACTCGAGGCCCTTCTCAGTATGGAGAACATCGATGTCTGTGCTGTAACTGAAACCTGGTTCAAGGCTCCTGAGAGCACCCCGGCACTATTAGGTTTTACCTCATATCATGCCCGGCCCCAAAACCCGGACCACACCACAAAAGGAGGGGGTGTATCCATATTCATAAAGGATACCCACACCTCCAGGTTGGTGGCAACGCATCAAGCTTCGGAAACCATCCAGGTGCAACTAACCATAGGCAAAACTGCTCTACAAATTGTAGCATGCTACAGGCCACCCTCTCAAACTCAGGAACCCCACACAGCCTTCCTGAAGACACTGGAGGGTATAAATGTATCTCCAAACACCATCATATTGGGTGACTTCAACTACCCAAATATAGACTGGGAACATTACTCAAGCCCTAACTTTCTAGCCCAACGGTTCCTGGATTTCATAAATTCAAATGCCATGGAACAGCTAGTCACTATTCCCACGAGAGGAGAAAATATACTAGATCTCATTGTCACAAACATGGGGACAAAATGCTCCACACCGGAAGTATATCCCTCATTGGTGAGATCTGATCATAAACTAATCTCACTGGAAATCCACATCCCGCCCCACCCCAAACACAAAAGAGCATAGTTAAGAACTTCACAAAAGCAACCTTCACACTACTGAACACTGGTGAGGTATCGTCCAAGGCCCCTCAGCCAGAGGAAACCACAACCCAAGCTGGAAGCCCTTACAAATGCCTTCTATGAACACCTCCAGGACTGCATGGATCAGGCAATCCCAAATAAAACCAAGACTCTTTCCACAAAGGGCAAACGTCCAGTCTGGTGGACCCCAGCCATTAACAAACTTTACAATAAGAGGAGAAAGCTATTACATGATAGAACAAAATCCATAAAAGGGAAGTCACCCCTGATCATTATTAGTAAAAAAATACGAGCACTCATAAAATCAACTAAGGCCAATTTTGAGAGAAAAATTGCCATGGATTCAAAGGACAATCATAAGGCCTTTTTCAGCTATGTTAGGAACCTGGGTGGAAACTCCCAGATATGCTCAGAATTAGTCCAAAATGATACAAAAATCACTGAACCCACAGACATTGCCAACATACTGGTAGACAGGTTCAGTGCAAACTTCACCCCCCTCCCCTAAAGGAGAGATAACTATCCCAGCCGAGTGTAGCCTCCCGGACATCTCAAATGCGCAGGTGAAAGCTGCTCTCTCTAAAGCTAAAAACACAGCATCAATGGGACCGGATGGTGTCCCCGGCTGTGTGCTACACGAGCTAAATGAGGAATTAACGCCGCACATAAGGCAGCTGTTTAATCTCAGCCTTACCACAGGATACGTGCCCAAGGAGTGGCGACGGCAACTGTGGTCCCACTCCACAAAGGCGGCCTCACGGACCCTGGTAATTACCACCCCATAAGCTTAACAAGTCTAGTCTGCAAAGCTATGGAGAGGATCATAATGGAGCTCATAAACAAAGATATAGGGGACTTGCAGACATTGGACCCGACCCAGTTTGGCTTTGTCAAGGGAAGATCATGCCTCTTGAACTTGGTCGACTTCCTTGAAACAGTCACCAAGGCCATTGATGAGGGAAAGGCAGTCCATACAGCCTACCTTGACCTTGCAAAGGCTTTCGACACAATACCCCACTCGGGTATTGTAGAAAAACTTACCAACTTAAATGTAAACCCATATGTCACAAGATGGGTTGCAAACTGGCTTAAGGACAGAACCCACAGGGTTAGAGTTGCTGGCGCTGTGTCAGACTCCAAGCCGGTCACAAGTGGTGTCCCACAGGGCTCGGTCCTTGGCCCCTATTGTTTGGCATCTACTTCTCAGAAGTACAGGCCAGCATGGGAGGACTTTGGCTGACAAAGTTTGCAGACGACTGCAAACTGGGCGCCATAGTGGAAAGTGCATCGGACACGGATATCCTTCAGAAGGGACTCACGGAAACAGATAGATGGTGCCAGAGCCATGGCCTGAAGTTAAACGCCAAAAATGTATAGTCATACCCTTCGGGAAAAACAAGGTAACCCCAAGCTACCATATAGGTGGCAATCCACTAAGCACAGAAGAGGTTATCAGGGACCTGGGGACCCAGGTTGACAGTGGCCTTTCTTTTGACACGCACATTGCTAAAGTGGTTAGAAAGACCTTCTACATTGCCCACCTGATCATGAAGGGATTCACATCCAGATCTAGTGAGGTCATTGTTCCCTGTACTCTTCACTTATCAGACCAATGATCGAGTACAATGCCCCATTCGGGATGTATCTCACCCGACATCTGCAGCAATTGGAGAGACCCCAAAAGTTCCTCACCAAAAGGATAAAGGGACTCCAAAATCTGTCATATGCTGCCAGATTGAAGAAACTCCAGCTCTATTCAGTCGCATACCGTCTGCTCAGAGGTGACATGTGCCTGACATACAAGGCCATGTCCAACCCGGAATTAATGGACATGCTCCACCTCAAAAAATCCAAATCCACCAAAACCACTAGAGCAAGCAACTTAAACCTTAGCACGGATATAAATAGGATGTGCTGGAGGATAGATTTATCACTCAGAGACTTCTATGCTGTGGAATAAAATCCCGGTCCATGTGAGGCAGAGCACCTCGCTGACTCTGTTCAAGAGAAATCTAGACCTGTGGATGGGAGATCGAAGGTTTACCCCGGGAATCATCTCTGTGTCACTGCTGGACAGAGGTACAACAAACTAATGGGCACAGTATTTTTTCATATAAGGGGTGGCGTAAGCCACAAAAATTTGGGCTAGGCTTATAAATGCCTTCGGGCAGATAGCCTAGTATAAACCTATGAACCTATGAACCTATAGGTCCGAAACCTTAGCTAGGCGTCTTAGTCTGCCATCTACGTCGCATTGTCCAATGGCATCCGTCGGTCATCCTGAGGTTGAGCTCCCTAAGCTTAGGAAGGACAAGGAAAAAAGACCCAAGCTTTATGGCCTTGGATGACAACTGTTCTTTGTCTGCCGGTCCTCCAAGACTCGTTATCACAGTGGAAGGCGAGGTGGAGCCCAACTCAGATTTTACTTAGCATGAAAACAATCCGAAAATCAGACCAGTTATTTATATAATTTTCTGGTCCAAAAATGGGAAAGTTAGTCTGTAATGTGTCCCTATCCAAATGGCTTAGAGACTGTACAACTTTCGTTAATAACCAAGAAATAAAGTCTGTTCCACCAAACATCAGAGCTCACTCCACTAGATCAATGTGGTGTTCCACTCCAGAGCTTAAATGGATGACATCTGTGCAGTAGCTATGTGGACCCCCCCCCCCCCATACTTTTATCACTCATTACAAGATGGATCTGGTCTCCAGGGAAGAGCTTCTTTTGGTTCAGTGGTGCTCAGGAATGTTCTTCTATAGGGCTGCCCAAGTGATATAACGTAGCTGGGGACTCTGTCCCATCAGTGATGAATGGAATGAAGATTAACATCTGATAAAGAAGTTATGTCTTACCATAATGTTCCATCTGTGTTGTTGATCTTCATCCATTCATCACGTCCCACCCTTCTTCCCCCTCCTAGAGGCTCCTAGGGAGATACGTTGGGTCCATTTCCTGGATTAAGGTTTTTGCTTGGAGACGGCCTCTGCCTTACTAATTAGGGCAAACTCGATGTGAAGTAACAGGGAGAAAAAGGTATTGTGGGTAAAAGCTTAGCTCGAGAGTTTTTGGCTGGCGCAAGCTTGGTATAAGGCCAACTCGATTCCGAGGACGGAACCGAAACCCATCAGTGATAAATGGATGAAGATCAACAACACAGATGGAATGTTATGGTAAGACATAACATTCCATCTGTGTTGTTGATCTTCATCCATTTATCACTGATGAAGATGATCAACAACACAGATGGAATGTTATGGTAAGACATAACTTCTTATTTCAGCACGTTGGTCAGTCTGCACCAGAGGGAAGTCATCTAAAGTTAAGTACCCCGTTTGGGAAACTTTCTTGCTTTCACTCATGTCAGATGAGGTTAACAATTGTCTCTGCTGTGGAAAGCGAATCCCACATTGTGACTTTCATACGTTGTGTGTCACCTACCTAGGCCCGGATCAGGCTGTCCCTAGTTGCTGTTTTTGCGACTGTGAGGCGTAGGTCCGAAACCTTAGTTAGGCGTCTTAGTCTGCCATCTACGTCGCATTGTCCAATGGCATCCATCGGTCATTCTGAGGTTGAGCTCCCTAAGCTTAGGAAGGACAAGGAAAAAGGACCCAAGCTTTATGGCCTTGGATGACAACTGTTCTTTGTCTGCCGGTCCTCCAAGACTCGTTATCACAGTGGAAGGCGAGGTGCTTTTGCAGCCCACTTCTGCAACCGAAGTAGAACAGGCCTGTGTCAGAACCCGTATGGAGTCCAACATGCTGTCAGGTCCGTTAACTTTTGCATAGACCTTGGCTTTAAGTTAGTCAGTTGGATCCAGAGTCACTCAGTAGACCTCTGCTTCTGACGCATGATCTTTTACCAGAGATGCTCCTTCAAGGAGTCAGCCTGCATCAGTTCTTCCTTACAAGGAGACTGGTGTCAGATTGTGGTCGTACCTAGGCCAAAGCATCCTCTAAGAAAGGTTCTACCTCATGTCCTAGGTGTAGGCCTACTGGATCCCACACACACTAAGATATCAGCAAAACCTGGTCAGGTTAGTTGAAGACCTTATCTTATTAGTCAGAGCTAGACAACCCCCTTTGCAGTCTTCCACAAGGAAACTGAAGAGGGATCCTACCCCTGAAGTTTTCTCTGAACCTTCTGATTCAGATGAAGTTTCTCACCAGGAGAAAGTCTGTGTTTGAGGAGGGACTCTTCCTTACTTCTTTTGAAGATTCAGATTTTGAAGAGAATCTGCCTTCAGCTTCACCTCCTTAAGACATCATCTTTTGGGAAACACTCCATGCCATGAGGGAACATTTCCAGTGGGAGGCATAGGAATACCCACAATCCAAAAAGAGGGTTAGGGAGTTCCTCTGACCTCCTAGAACACAAACATTTGGCTGTTCCTCCTGTATTGGAGGTGGTAGAGGATGTTTTTATGGACTTTTCTCTGAATCCAGATTCTCTGCTTCCAACCCCTCAAAAACCAAACAGGTTTTACAGGGTTTTGGACTCGCATACATACCTCTTCAAAAACCCCTCTGCTAACCCAGAGGTGGTCCCTCCAGGTCCCAAGGGAGCAAGAGCCAGCTCTATAAAACTACTTTTACCTGCTGACAAAGAAAGCAGAGCTCTTGATAGGTTTTGAAAAAAGTCTACACTTCTGCTACCTTAGCCATGAGGACCCTTAACTGACAGTTTCATATGATAAAATACCAACAAAGTATTTTATATAAAATGAAGCAAAAGGTGAACTCCCTGGAGGACAAGAACATTTTCAAGGAATTGTTGAACCCTTGCCATTCCAGCTCCCAGGTAACTAGACACTCATTACATTGCAGATACGATGCTATGGAGGCCTCTAGCCAAGCTGCTGTACCTTGTTCTGTCTTTAGAAGACATGCTTGGCTTAGGGAACAGACCCTACTAGACCATGTTAAATCCAAACTCCTAGATGCACCCCTGGATAAGGACTTCCTCTTTGGGCCAAAAGCCGAGGCTGTGCTTAAAAGATGAAAGATGAAGCAAAATCTATGCAAACTGTCAAAGACTTCCTCCAAGTTCAGCCTGCTAGGTTTAGTAGGAATTTTCCCATTAAGCACTGGTCCTTTTCCTCTAATCAAAAAAGCAGCTGAATTAAACCCCGGGGGGAAAAGCCTCAAAGGCAGTATCAGTCAGAAAGGCCCAGGCAGTGATCTTCAGAAATCCACAAGCAGGGGAGTTCTAGGCTGCAGGGCCCTGGCAGAGTGCAGCAGTGACTCTTTCTTTTCCCTAACTCCCCCACCCTCTCCAGAAAAGATAGGAGGAAGGCTATCCCTGTTCAAACAAAATTGGTCCCTTATTACTTCAAACAAGTGGGTTCTGAAAGTTATCTCAGATGGTTACAGGCTCATTTTTAGAGAGCCATTAAGATACTCTGGTTACCCAGATATTCCACAAAATCAAAGAGCAGAAACCCTTTCTGAGATTCACAACCTGTGCTCACAGGGCTCAGTGGAACTAGTACCAGAACATCAAAAGGGAATTTATTTATTTCATTTTATTTTACATTTGATTACTGGGAAAGTTCGACTAGACAAAAATCCTTTTTCAGCAGAGGAAGCTCCAAATTTAACATGCAACAATGATTATAATTAAATACAAGGTTTGCATATACATTACTTGACGTTTTTTGTTAAGCATATAACATTGGATAAAAATGCATGTCCTTCTATTTTTCTGTTGTAGTTCATGACTTAAGGGAATCACCTGCTAAGGTGACGACCCGACGTCCGCAAGTGTAGCAGTCTTTTACTACCTAAAGTGTGCTGTACGTCTGATGTTGGCCGACAGCAGACGTCTGCCATAAAAGTGATGTACACACACACCACCCTCAGAACTTCTTTGCCGCCAGTCGGATCGCCAGTCCTGGACAGCATTCTGCTGTCAGAATTGCTATTCTAAGAGTAAGATAAGTGCCCCATTGGAGAAACCTTTGTTTTTTGCTACCTTTCTTTATCTTTGAGGTTCATGTCATCCAGCAAAGGAAAGTGAGACTGTGGATGACAGATTCCACATAGACAGTCATACTCAGTGCCTTTTTTACCTATGCCCTCAGCACGATCACAAATCCTGTACTATTTGCTAATCCTTTGTCCTGAAAACTCTCTGGAGTCAGTTATCCTCCCTTGCAATATACCTCGAAAACCAACATCTCAGGCTTCTTGCAAAAAGCGCAGTGGATGCTCCTCCAGACACGATGACCGAGTGTATTAAATGGAAACCAAAAAACATACACCCCAATCCAAAGCTGCAACTCCGGAGTCAGACATCTCTCTCGAAGCGCATGAGAGCTTGGCGACACGTACTGACCAAGATCCTGATCCACAGATCAAGCCTGCTTCACAAGCTGTCTTGGCTCCAGACATTTGCACGTCCAGGGAGGCTTCTCAGACATTGGCCTCCGACGTCCAGGGGGACCAGAGTCTTAGTGTCTGTGGTCCCTAGGGGGATTACCCAGATTGTCGTTGGTGAAGATGTCTAATCCGATATTTTGGAGTGCAGGCCTATGTCTGGCCCCCCTTTGCACTACATAGATACACCTGCAAAGAAGAAACCAAAACACAAACATGTCTGCTTCTCCTGATCCACAAAAGGAATGGTTAAACTTTTCACAAGGCCTCTTCAAGGAATTTATGGCCCTTGGGCCTCCCTCAGGTCATGCTGCTTTCCCTCCACTCAGGCCTTATTTCCTTAGGAAGAGACCTAGGCCCCATCATACCTCTGATGAAGACTCCTCTTCTGAGGAGTAGGATGAGGAATTGGACTATTCCTCCCAACTTCCCTCCCCTTATTCCTCCTCTGAAGAGAACTCCAATGGAACAGATTCCCCCATGGAGAAGATTTTTTTCGGGGAGACTATCTTCAAAATGTGGGACCACTTCAAGTGGGACTCCACAGAGATGTCAGAAGTCCAGAAGTGTTATGACCTCCACCAAGTTCAGAATCCCAGTCCTTCAGCCATCCGTCCTGTAAGCTCTTAATGTCTGGATGCCTTTGCATCCACTTCCACCCATGCTCATAGCCCCCAGCTCCTAAAAAACCTGATAGGTACTACAAAGTACCCAAGGACTGACAGTTCCTTTTCAAGTCACCCGTGCAGATCCTTCAGTTATTTATCTTGCCTCTAATAAGGCCTCCAGGTCCATCCCTTTCTCTTCCCTACTGCCTTCAGATAAAGACAGCAGAGAGTTGGAGAGGTAGAGAAAAAACTTCTATACCTGTGCTGTCCTTGCCTTCGGAGCTTTAAATTATCAGACACACATGACAAAGTACAACTTGAAACTCCTGTCCCAGGTCTCTAAATTGGTATCAGATATGCCTGACTGCAAATAAGGCCCTGGCATCCTCTCTCCTTGTCACCTCCTCTCAGGTAGCCAGACATTCTATCAAGTGCACCTATGATGCAGTAGAAGCCTGCTCTAGGGCTGCCGCTTATTCGTCTGCCCTTAGAAGATCTGCCTGGCTAATGCTTCTGCCTCTACTTGAGGATATCAAGGTAAAATTGATGGATACCTCCCTGGATTATACCACCCTGTTTGGGAAACCTTTTGCAGAGCACTTCAAATCTCTGCAGGAAGAAAGCAAAGAGCTTAAGGATCTCAAACACATTTTGGTATACTCTGTGCCCAAATTTCACAGGAGTTACCCTGCAAAACAAATTTTCGTATGCAGGCAATCCAGAGCACCTCAATCTAGGCCCTAAAAGAGGGCTAAGAAGACCCAACAG
Organism: Protopterus annectens; assembly: GCF_019279795.1. NCBI lineage: Eukaryota > Metazoa > Chordata > Ceratodontiformes > Protopteridae > Protopterus > Protopterus annectens. Next base: position 1,343,490,638 of record NC_056743.1, on the reverse strand, counting down.
TTTCCATTCTCTTCTGCTTCTGTCCCTCATGTAACCAAGCAGCCCTTTCCTGATCGAATGGGCTCATCTTTGTGACTCTTCCAACAGCCTAATTCCCCTGTCCCAATTCCTGTCCCCTCTCCCTTCCTTCCTGGGAACTCATCTCTCAGGACTCTTGGGTGTTAAGCATCATAAAAAGGGGTACTTCATGGTTTGACACAAAGTGCCTGACTTCAGGGGAATCCCCCTACCATAGGTTCATAGGTTGGTACTAGGCTATCGGCTCTAGGGCCTATACAAGCCTAGCCATTACCATTCCCTGGCTATTTCTTCCCACACTATTTACTTCCCTGGACCCCTGTCTAGCAGGGCGACTGACGTGATCCCCAGGGTGAATTTCTTTTCTCCCATCCAATCATCAGGGTTCCTTTTGAAGAGGGTCAAAGAGGCGCTCTGCTTGACATGTATGGGCAGTCTTTTCTAGAGTCTGGGGAGTCTCTGGGTCAGGAACCTATCCCTCCAGCATGTTTTGTTTATTGTGATGACAAGATTTAGATCCCTGGAGCGTGTGGCTCTGAGGGATTGGGATTTCTTTAAGTGTAGCATGTCCAACAGTTCTGGGTTTGACAAGGCCTTGTATGTTAAGCAGAGATCGCCTCAGAGTAGACAATATGCGACAGAGTATAGCTGGAGTTTTTTAAGGTGGTCAGCATAGGGCATCTGCTTTAGACCTGTAATTCTTTTAGTGAGGTATTTCTGCGGCCTTTCCAGTTGTTGCAGATGTCTTGAGAGGTACATACCAAATGGGGCATTGTATTCTATAATGGGTCTAATGAGGGATGCGTACAGTGGGACAATGACCTCCTTTTTTCTGGATGAAAAGCCCTTAGTGAATGAGGTATGCCACATAGAAGGATTTCCTGACTGTTGTGGCGATGTGGTTATTGAAGGTGAGACCACTGTCCAACTATGTCCCTAAGTCTCTTATCACACTTTCCGTGTTTAGTGTACTGCCACCTATGTGATAATTCACGGGTCCATATTTTTTTCCCAAAGGGGATAACTATACATTTCCTGGCATTGAGCATGAGCCCATGGCTCTGGCACCAAGCATCTTTTTCTGTAAGGCCCTTTTGTAGAGTATCCACATCATTTGGGGATTCAATAAAGATCAGGTCCCCCTTTTCCTGCCTTTCTACTAGAACTCATACAACAGGGCAGCATAGAACCTGTTCCCTGTGGGGAAGAGGGAAGAGACTTTTACTCCTGTCTTTTCCTAGTTCCCAAGAAGAAAGGACCCTTGGGACCAATTCTGGATCTCTCCTACCTCAACGATTTCCTCATAGTCCTTACTTTTGTCCTTCCTTGTGAATTTCTAGGTTTAGTACATATCAAGGATGCCTACCTCCATATCCCAATTCACCATAGATACATGAGATTCCTATGATTTTCTTTGGGATCCTTGCACTGTCAGTTATTAGCTGTGTCTTGAACTCTCTACAGCTCCGAGAGTCTTAACAAAATGTCTAGCCCCAGTAGTAGCCTTTTGCAGGCTCCAAGGGATCTTAATTTACCCGTACCTGGATGACCTCTTAGACCAAGCCACTTCTCAAGCACAATTGTACAAATCCCTCCAAATGGCAATTGCCATCCTCCAAAACCTGGGATTTACCATCAACTTCAAAAAATCATCCCTGGACCCAGCCCAAGTTCTCATATTTCTGGACTGCAGATTCCAAACCCTGATCATGATGGTGTCTGTTCCACCTTCCAAGACACAGGAGATCTCACTAATCTTTGCAGAGACTCTTCACATAAATCAGATTTCTGCCGCACCTTTCCTCAGGATCTTGGGCCTAATGGCTTCAACCATCCCAATGCTTCCTCTGGCAAGGCTTCACATGAGGAAACTTCAATGGTTCCTCAAATCAGTATGGTCTCAGTATGCTCACCATCTAGAACACCAGATTCTGTTCCTCCCATGTCTAAAACAGGAGCTCCAGTGGTGGATCTCTCAAGTCTCTCTAAACCCAGGTCTTCCCATTCACCGTCTACTGCCTACTCAGACCTTATTCACGGATGTTTTGGACATGGGCTGGGGGGGCAACCTTAGACCTCCACACGACTCAATGGCAGTGGTCTCCCTCCAAATGAGGGAACACATAAGTGTGAGAGAAATGAGGGCACTAATTTTGGCCCTCCAAACCTTCAAATTACTGATCAGACCAGGGAGGTTGCATGTACACACCGACAACATGATAGTCTTTTGGTACATAAACAAGCAGGGAGGTACCAGATCCTATCTCCTGTGCAGACTAGACATGCAGGTATAGGATCTAGCTTCTCATCTAGATGTATTTCTCCAAGTGGTCTATATCCCCTCCAGCAGAATACAGTGACAGACACCCTAAACAGATCAGGACACAAGCGCACAAATGGATGCTTCACAGGAATGTGTTCTTAGACATTGTCCTCCAGCGGGGTATTCCAGAGATAGATTTGTTTGCCTCCCCATGGACAAACAGCTTCCTCGGTTTTGTGCCAGAGAGTACAATCCTCAGGCATGGAGAGTGGATTCACTTTCAATGCTATGGAAGGGGAAGTTCCTATATGCATTCCTTCCCCTTCCACTCATCCCTAAAGTCCTGTTCAATGTCCAACAGGAAAAGCCAAAAAATCTTGCTGGTGACTCCCTAGTGCCCTTCTATTTAACATAGCCAAGGGTAATAACCACAAGTTTCCCCAACAAGTGGATCTGTTAATACAGAGCAAGGGCTCACTCCTACACCCACATCTGTAAATCCGCAAATTAACTCTGTGGGTGATAGAGCCCTAATACCCTTCAGACACCTTTATTCTGAGGACGTGCTTCACGTACTTCAGGAGGTCAGGAAACCTACTACTAGAAACTCTCACCTCTCCAAATAGAAAAGGTTCTCTGTTTTGTCTCAGGCTAGGAACGAGGACCCATTGAAGGTGCTTCTGCTTATGGTTCTATCCTTGTTGTTGTTGTCTTACGGCTTTTCCCGGTTAGGGGTCGCCACAGCGGAACTCCGGTCCACTAATGATTGGAAGTAGATTTTGACGAACGCCGAGGTGCCAGCTCGACGTTCAACCTTCAACGAAGGCACGCCCATTTACACATGTCTTTCGAACGCCCACCCAACTGCGGGGAGGACATGTAGACTCCACACACAAGGCACTTTCCGCACTCCAGCTGAGAATCGAACGGGAGAACCTCTTGCTGTGAGACAACACTACCGCTGCACCACTGCAGATGTCTATCCTATCTGTGTGAATTGCTTAATGCAAGACTAGCATACACTTCAGTCAAGGTTGATTTGGCAGCCTTTTCTGCTTGTTTACCTGTAAATCCTCCCTAAGCTTCCATATTCGATGCTAAACAATTCATCAAGGGTGTCGTCCTTATTACCCCCTGGGAGACCGTTAGCTCCACCTTGGGACCTCAACTTCGTACTAGAGAAATTAACTTTAGCACCGTTTGAACCTGCTTCTTCTAGCTCATTCAAATACTGCACTTGAAAAACAATTCTCCTGGTGGCCTTTACCTCTGCCAGGCAGGTCTCAGACTTACAAGCCCTTAGGGCTTCTCTCCCCATCTTGTCTTTCCATAAAGACAGTGTGTGTCTGCGGACCAATCTCTCATTCATGCCAAAGGTTATGAATGAATTGTCCCTAAACCAAGCAGTTCACCTACCAACTTTCTTTCCCTCTCCCCAGAACAATAGTGAGAGGATCCTGCACGCTCTGGATGTACACAGGTAGCTCAGGTTCTACTTACTTATGACTAAACCCTTCAGGAAAACAGACCAGTTATTTGTGTCTTTCCATCCCAGGTGTCTAAAGAGACCATCTGAAACTGGATATCCAAAGCTATTGCCTTTTGCTACTCCCACCATGTTATGATTCTCCCTGGCTCAGTCAAAGCTCACTCTGCCAGGGCAGTATCTTTTTCAGAGGCATTTCTCAGGGTTTTGCTTACCAACTTTATCCTAGAAGCCGCTACTTGGACTTCTGTCCACACCTTCACCAAACACTATAAGCTGGTCGTCATCTCTAGATCCAGGGCCATTCTCCATGGCTTCCTTGAAAATTCCCCTGCCACTTCCTCCAGCCTTTCCTTATGAGGTTTTGTAATCTTCCTTAAGTAAGCAATACTGCAACAGAAGAACATAGATTTTTTATTTATTTATTTAACATTTGTTGACCGAGAAAGTCCGATTAGGTTCCACAGATCCTGTTTTCAGCTGAGGCCCGGGGAGAAATGCTCCAGAAGCATGTCTTTAGAATGTTGGAGGAAACCAGAGTACCCAGAGGAAACCCACGTGAATGCAGGGAGAACATACAAACTACACATAGAAGGCACCCCAGCCGAGAATCGAACCAGAGAACCTCTTGTGTAAGAACTTACATAACGGTGGATGGCCTTCTCTTCTCTCTCGCAGTATTCCAACCCTCCCTCCTTTCCCCCACTTTATGCCTTTCTTGGATGCAGAGATCCTCATTCCCTATGTCTGCCTCTCCACCTGGAACTTCAGTTTTGTTGGTGGTGAGGCCTTGCATCTCTTTTATGGCAGACATCTGCTGTCAGCCAACATCACACGTACCGCGCACCTTAGGTAGTAAAAAGCTTTGGTATACTGGCCGATGTTGGGTCATCTCCTTGGCAGGCAACTCACTTAAGTCAGGAATACTGCAACAGAGAAGAGAAAGGACATGTATTGTTATGGTAAGTTATTACACAACTAATCTATTCCTGTGAATATTGTTATTAATGGCATTGCTGCATAGTCTGGTACAGGTAAAGAAAGAATTATTCTTTAAAAGAAAACAAAGTAAAGAAAACTATCAGGAAAATGAGTGTAAACCAGGTATTAATACCAATCCGTGAATGTGTAATTTTCATAGATATAGTACTTTGACTGATACTGTTGTAGGGGGAGATACAGTAGAGTATAGATACTGAAACATAATTGCAACTTAAGGAGAATAATTTTACTGTAGTCTTTGAATAAATGCTTTAGATTGTGATAAGAATGGGTAGAAGTATGTTGAAAGTGAAATGTAATCTGATTTATGTAAGGAACTAGTATTACCTAGAGAAAGGATACTTAGAGTTAATAGGACATTGCATGGGAATTCTTTTCTTGTCCAGGATTTGTAGGGGAGCATAGTCATGTATTGGTTAAGAAAGACTTTTTTAAAGAGTTATTTTGAAGTGAGATAAATTGGTAAAAGATGATGTCCTTCTATTCTCATATTGCAGTATTTATAACCTTTGGGCTAGCCTCCTCCAAGCGATCCAAACATCTGGCCAGTATACAAAAGCTTTAGTCACTGCAAGGTATGTGGGATGCCTGACTTTTGTCATAAGGAGCATAGGCCATAAAAGTGACATGTGCACGTACCTTCCTTAGAACTTCTCTGCTGCCAGTCGAACATCAACTCATCCTTGCGTCGTATCCTGAGATTAAATTTAAGTACCCCATCATGGCCTTTTTTCTTCTTTTCTTGGTCACTGCATGACTGCCCAGGTTCATGTCATCCAGAAAGGGAAAGTGTAGGTGTGGACATCATATCCCTGATAAGGACGCCAACGACCTCTGTTTATTTTGCCTAGGGCCCAACCATGAGGGAAGACTGAGGTTTGATTCTATACGGCCTGCGCCATTTGTGTCAAGCTTTCGTCCCAAAGACCCACACTCTTAACATCTGTCTGGAGAACCAACGACTCAGACAGCTGGCTCTTGCGATGGAAGGGCTGTCATGTCATACTGCCGAGCCACTGAAAAAGACAGACAAAGTTTCTAGGCCTGAGACTACTGCTGCACCTCTTCCACCACCATTCCCTCTGTGGCTGAAGTTCACCTGGTGGAATGTATGGAACCAGCCAACTCTGGTATAGTGGGTACCGTACCGGAGGCCACACAACCAAGTTCGGAAAGCACATCCATGGAGGATGTTCATCGTGTTATACTGCTGCAGTCATCACACTTGGGTTATCCTGCTGTCAGGCGGTCCCGCAGTCGGCCGAATCCCAAAGTCTTGGTCCGGCGTCGGTTGTCATCGCTTCTTCCCTGACGTCAGTGCGACAGGGGGATAAAAGAGGCAGCCAACGCCATTTTCTAAAGTCTTTCTTGCCGTGCGGTGCCCGAAGCAGAAGCAGTTCGCAAGTGCCGGTCGGCTAGCTCCTGAGATTTTCGAATCGAATTTCAGCCCGAAGTCTTCTCTAAAGCGAAGTACCCTGTTGGGGAAACTTTTCTTGCCTCAGACCGATGTCAGACAAAGTTAATAATTGCATTTCTTGTGGGAAGCAAATACCTCATAAGGATTTTCATTCTTATTGTATTCCTTGCCTAGGCCCAGACCACGACGTCTCTGGTTGTCGGTTTTGTGCTAGGTTCAACAAACGTACACTCAAGCGTCGGGTAGATTTCGCTCTACATTATTTTGGCAGACAATTTAATTATAGCATGTCGGAGCAACCGACATCAGCAATGATTAAAAAATGCAAGGATAAGGACAGGCAACCAAGGCCAAGACCAGATACCGAGACCTCAGCAAGGCCTGCCGCCGGTTCTCCGGTTTTCAGCAAGGCGCCTACACAGCCCCTGACTACCACAGATTTAGAAATTCTGACTGCCTCCCAGACCGAATCAGCTGGGCCTCAGGAGCCGGTTCCATCTCACCCCTCGGACGCCAACCCTGACAGTGATCCGGAGATTTTGGACAGGCCTTCGGTTTCTGAAGGTGTCTTCAAACCGACAACTATCTCTATTAAGTCTTATGCTAAACTTAAAGCCCCCTTAAAAGTTAGGAAACCAGGTCCACAGTCCCCCCCACAGGCCCCTATGCCTAAAAAACAGATGCTTAAGATGGCTGAGGATTTAATTACCCTTATCAGGGGTTCACAACCCCCTCCTGACAAAAGGCCTAGACTGGAGGAAGATTATCCTTCCTCTGACCAAGCATCCATTTCCTCAGCTAACTCTGAGGACCAGGATTATTCCTTCCCTCCTTATGAAGACTCAGATGCTGAAGAGTCCATTCCCTCTGTCTCCTCCCCTGAAGACTATTCTTTTGGGGAAACTTTACACACCATGAGGGAACACTTCCACTGGGAAGGCCAAGATTACTCTGACTCTAAGAAAAGACTCCATGAGTTTTTTCTTCTCCCACAGCATAGACCCCTTGCAATTCCTCCAGTTTTAGACATTTTGGATGATGTTTACACCAAATCTAGTCTAAACCCAGATTCCTCACCTCCTGCACCAGCTAAACCAGACAGATACTACCAAGTTCATGATTCTCATAAGTTTCTATATAAAAGCCCTGTTGCAGACCCCAAAACCATTTCCCAGGGTCCCAAAGGGGTTAAGGCCTCTACTGCTAAGAATCCACTACCTTCTGAAAGAGATTCCAGAGCATTAGAAAGATGGGGGAAGAAAGTGTATACATCTGCCACTTTGGCCATGAGGGCCTTAAACTGCCAATTCCACATGCTAAAATACCAGCAGTACTTGATTATACAGTTAAAGCAGAAAATGATCCCTCAGACAGATCAACCTGATTTCAAAGAGATGCAGGATTTGTTGCATGCAGCAGAACAGGTGGGAAAGCATACCTTACAGTGTGGTTTTGATTCATTGGAAGCCTCATGTAGAGCAGCTGTCACAGGATCTGTAATACGTAGACATGCTTGGCTAAAAGAGCAAGCCTTACCAGAACATGTCAAAGCAAAGTTATTGGATGCTCCACTGCAGAAAGATGTGTTATTTGGTGTCAAAGCAGAGGAAGTTTTAAAGAAAATGGAAGAAAAGGCAAAATCTATGCAGACAGTTAAAGATTTTTTACAGGTACAACCTCCTCGTTTCATCAGAAACTGGCCATCAAAAAACTGGTACATCTGAAGTAGTTACTTTATTTGTTCTGCAACCTGTGGGTCTCGGATCCGACCGGCAGCTTTCTACCCATAATCCCCTGTCACCACCACACTACCTCAGATCGTTTTTGCCGCGGCTTGATCACAAGCAACTTGAGAAGAGCTCCTCAGCTTAGTAGCAGGGAAGTTAATTTTTTTCTTAATTTTTCGGCAAATTTAAAAGTGTGTGTGTTGAGAGAGTGTTTCTCTGCCCTTTTTTATTTTCGGGATTGGTGCATTGGTTCAGTTAACCCTCCCCTTGGTGTTTGGGCGTGTGAGTGTGTGTGTTGGAAAAATGGCCGAAGGCCATAAGGCTTTTTTTTCTAAGTGCACTGGGTATGGCCATAAGCTTTCCCCAACTGATGGCCACACTCAGTGTGTTATATGCCCATTTGTCTTCAGACTGCCAGGTTTGCGCAGCCTTCAACCCCCGGGCTGTTAGGGGACAGGAGGAACAGGCTTATTCTGGCGGGATTGCTTTCCCAGAGGAGGCCTCGTCCTCCTCTCCCTCCAAGGTGCAGGCTGCCCAGGTAGCTTCGGCACCCTTGACTCCCTCGACTCAGGCTGGGACTCAACCACTCACTGTTGCCTTGAGTACGAGGGAAGTTCAGTCTTCTCCTTCTAGGGAAAAGCACAGGGAGAAGCACCGACATAAGAGGCGAGCCGAGCCTCATCCCTCGGCTCCGCCATCGAAGACTGCTTAATCGCCCCCGAGGGTGTCCGGACCTTCTCCTTCCCGGCTCCGATCCCCTTCGCCGGAGGAGGAGCTCCAATCACCCTCGAGGTCGTTGAGGCGGCCTTCCAGGCCCGCCTCTACGACCTCCTCTAGATCTACTAGGTCTCTCTCCGACGCCGATATGGACAGGATGATGCGTCGGTTTCTGCAGACCCAAATGCAGATGGAGGTGCTCTTGCCTCCCCCCTACAGGAAGGGAGTGCAGCTTCAATATTTGCCCCGATTTCTCCTCCTTCAACCCGGATCCGGGTTTTGGAGTCTTTGGATCCAGGCCCTTTCGGAGCCAGGGTTTTGTCGGCGCCAGTGGGCCAAGCCTTCTTGACGCCGACCATACCCTCGGGTATCTCGGATCCGAGTTCACGGGGCCGTGGGCCGGGCGTCTGATCCATGGGAGCAGGTGCCTCTTCGGCGCCTCCTATGTCGGAGAGCACCTCCCTCACGGATCCAACAGCTTCGGCTCCGACCCTGATCCCTATCTCGGAGCCGAGGAGACTGCTCTCGGGGCCAGAAGAGAGTAGTTCTCCCTCGGCATTCGAGGTAGTGGAGAGGGTACTGTCGAGGTCTTCCAGGTCCCCGACCAGGGCTTTGGATCCTTCCGCTCCCTCACTGTATACGGGTCTACCTTCCATCATCCTTCCATCGGGACAGCCTGCTCAGACCCTCCAATTGGTTCCCTCGGAGGAACAAGAGGCCGTTGACGAGCCCTCTTCTGATAGTCCCACAGAAGAGGTGCCTCGTAAACGGACATGTAAAAGGAGGCACATGGACTCCCCCGAGTCCGTCACCACAGATACGGACCTAGAGGAAAGGGAAGGTTCCTCAAGGTCACCCCCCGAGGATGTCTCCTTTGGATACATCATGGAAATGTTGCGTATTAGGGGGGGAGGGGTCTGCCCAAAAACCTTCCTCGGATGAGTCCGTATTTCTGGAGGTGTTTGAAGCGGGCCCATCTACCTCCTGGGTGTCCCCACCTGCAGATCCCCTGGTAGATCTCCTGACTACCAGGACTTGGAAGGAGCCCGACACCGTGGAGTCTATCCCACGCCGGCCGGATAAAATCCTTAGCCCCCCCTTCAGATAGGCATGCTTGGGCTAAAGGGTCTCCAGTTGATGCCATGTTGGTGGCTGCTGTCACTAAGAGAGAACTCTACCAGGAGAGCTCCACGGTCCACCCACCGGACAAGGAGTCCCGGGCGCTGGACCGTATAGAGAAGCGGACCTTTGCTTCAGCAACCTTCTCTGTGAGGGCGCTGAATTATATGGCGCATGTCATCAGGCTGCAACGGGATTTGATCAAGGAATACACTGCAGCTCTACCAGAGTCCATGTCGGTCGAGGACAAACCTGTGTTCTCGACTCGTATGGCCACTCTCAAGTCCATCTCAAATTTGTCCATGCGGCTACTGTCTTATGCTACGGAGGGAGCCGCAAGGGCCAGCGGGGCAGGTGTTGTCTTGCGACGCCATGCCTGGCTCCGCCTTTGTAATTTCGCGGAACCTTTCAAGGCGTCCTTCGCGAACGCACCCTTTGACGGCTCTTCGCTTTTTGGCAAGACCGTACGCGATACACTAGTCCAAAGCGAGAAGGACAGGAAGATGCTGTCTGCCGTCTGAGTCCGCTTTTTGAGCCCCAAACATTCCTTCTCAAGGAATCATAGGGGGCAAAAGAAGCTGTGGTTCCACAAGTCTCAGCAAGCATTAGATTTCATAGGAGCCAGGCTAGATTCCCGATCTTCTCGGGCCTTCTTGACCTCGGACAGGCTGTCCAGCCTCTCACTCCAAGTTTTGGCTCTTCTTTGCACCAAAGCACCGCCGGCGGAGTTAGTAATGAGAGCACTAGGCTCGATGGCAGTGGCTATCGGCCTCTCTCTCCATGCTCGCCTAAGGATGCGTATATTACAGTGGACACTCCAAGTTCAATGGTCACTGCTACACCTTCCATTGAATACTCCCATCCCCCTGAGCAGGGTTTGCAGGGAATCCCTCCTTTGGTGGATTCACTCCCCAGAACTCAGGCAAGGGAGACCTTTTGTGCTTCCCCCTCCCCAGGCCACGTTAACCACGGATGCTTCTCGCCTAGGGTGGGGGGGGGCATTGTTTGAGCAGAAACGTCCAAGGTACGTGGACCTTGTCGGAGATCGCCTTGCACATAAATGTTGCAGGCTCTCCAAGACCTTCTACCTCTAGGACCGATTGCAATACAGACAGACAATATGTCAGTGGTCTGGTATATAAACAAGCAAGGGGGAACCAGATTCTACCCTCTTTGTCGAGAAGCCATGAGAGTTTGGGAATGGGCGATATCCACCAACCGCTTTCTGATAGAAACGCACATTCCGGGACGATCCAACATCCTGGCGGACAAATTGAGTCGAGTAATTCTCAGTCCTTACGAGTGGTCTCTCAATCCGAAAGTTGCGAAGGAGATTTTCCACAAGTGGGGTTGGCCTCGCTGCAATCTCTTTGCTACTCCCCAAAACACAAAATGCAGCGAGTTCTTCGCAATTCTTCCCCCAGAAGGGGAGAGCCCCAGAGACGGTCTGATTCATGCTTGGCCTCCCGGTCTACTCTATGCTTATCCCCCGCTTCCGCTCATGGCGAAGTTCATTCAGAAAGCCGCACGGTTGGGGAGCAAAATTATCCTCATAGCCCCATTCTGGCCTCGTCAAGTCTGGTTTCCATACCTGCGGTCTCACAGTCTCTCCTCCCCTTTAATCCTGGATCCCATTCCAGATCTGATCTCGCACCCAACAGGGTGCCGAACGCTGAACCTGGTAAACCTCAAGCTCGCGGCTTGGTTGATCCAGTTCCACTAATGGCAAGACTCCCGGTATCTCGTCACCAGTGAAAACTATTCTGGTAGCGGCTCGTAAACCGTCCACCAGGAAAATCTATAATAGCAAGTGGAAACGATTTTCTATCTGGGCTAACAGCCAGGGTCTCAACCCTTTTACTGTTCCGATTCCTACAGTCTTGGATTTTTTGTCCATGATATTTGAACAAGGGGCCAGTGCATCAACGGTGAAAGTACAGTTGGCAGCAATATCCCATTTTCATGTGGGAGATGGATTAGGATCCCTAGCGTCTACAAAATTGTGTAAGACATTCTTGCGTGGCGTTTTCCTTTTCAAGCCACCTGTGAAATCCGTGACTCCCCCTTGGGACTTGACCTTTGTTCTGCAAGCCTTAACAAAACCTCCTTTTGAACCTGCAGCTTCTGTACCTCTTAAATTTCTGTCCTGGAAAACAGCATTCTTAGTAGCCATAACTTCTGCTAAAAGGGTTTCAGAGCTCCAAGCTTTGTCCATGAAACCTCCCTACCTTATTTTTCACAATGAGTGTCTCTCAGGACTAACCCGTCTTTTTTACCAAAAGTAGCATCTGTGGCAAATATCAATCAGACTATCAATCTGCCAGTGTTTTTCAAGAATTTTCAAAATAAGGGAGAATACATGTTGCATACACTAGATGTACATAGACAGTTGCGTTTTTACCTGCACAGGACCAAAGACGTTCGTAAAGTTGATCAACTGTTCGTGTCCTTTGCTCCTCCATCCATGGGGAAACCTATATCCAAAGTGACACTGGCTAATTGGATTTGTCAATGTATTTCTCAGGCTTTCAAGGCATCGGGCTAAACAACCCCATTTAAAATTCGTGCACATTCCACACGGTCCATCGCAACTTCTGCAGCCTTCTGTTCCAGGATGCCGTTGGACGACATATGTTCAGCAGCGACTTGGTCTTCTGCTCATACGTTTATTTCTCATTATAAGCTGGACATGATGTCTAGAAGCAGGGCGTCCTTTGGCTCTGCAGTGCTTCGGAATATTCTTCCATAGGCCACCCAGGTTTTTGTTTAGGTAGCTGGGGACTCTGTCCCACAGGTTGCAGAACAAATGAAGTAACTACTTCAGATTTAGAAGTTATGTACTCACCATAATGTTCCATCTGAGTTAGGTGCTTCATTTGTCTGCAACCATCCCCCTAACCTGTATCAGGTTTCTAGGATCATTTATGATTCTTTGAGAATAACTGAACCTGTTTATTTTACAGGTTTATCAGGTGATACAGCAAAACCGATCTGAGGTAGTGTGGTGGTGACAGGGGATTATGGGTAGAGGGGAGGAGCTAGGTGCTCGGATCTTGAAGCGTGGAAAGCTGCCGGTCGGATCCGAGGTCGGATCCAAGACCCACAGATTGCAGACAAATGAAGTACCTACTCAGATGGAACGTTATGGTGAGTACATAACTTCTAATTTCCTGCATCAGACAGACCCCAAAGGGGTAGGTACAGACGCCTCTGGGGCAGAGGCCAGCCACAAGCTTCTTTCAGGCCTAGACAATGGCATACAACAACTCAGAGGTGGAGACGAAAGATCTCAACCCTTCAGGAAACAAACACAATGACTTCCCTCTTCGCCTGCCAAGCAGAATTGCCCTGGCAGCACCTTTGGGAGGAAAACTGGCTCTATTTCCACAAAATTGGCGCATCATAACAAAGGACAAATGTGTTCTGGATATTATTACCCGAGGCTACAGATTTCTTTTCCACACTTTACCACGGTTGAGAGGCATGCCAAATTTGCCTCCAAACCAATGGGCAGAGAGGCACAAACGCAAATTTTAGCTCTCTTGTATATGAAAGCAATTCAAAAGGTACCTACAAAAGGAGCAAGGTTGAGGTTTTTACTCAAGACTATTTCTAGTACCAAGAAAGGAAAAAGCCTGGAGACCCATTTTAGACCTCTCAATTCTAAACACTTACCTGGAGGTACCCAAATTCAAAATGCTCACACTACAGCAGCTTCTTCCCATGCTGGGCAAGGAGTCTTGGCTGGTAATGGACTTCAAAGAGGCATACCTGCATGTCCCTATCAGACAAGATTGCAGAAGATAGCTCAGATTTTTGGCAGTTACAACGCATTATCAATTCTCTGCATTGCCCTTTGGCTTATCTACTGCGCCCAGAGTATTTACGAAATGCCTGGCATCAGTAATTGCATACTGCAGACAATGAGGAATACAAATGTATCCATATCTGGACGACTGCCTGATCCAAACGGACAGCAAGGCCATTCTATTACAGCATCTGGCATTTGTAACAAAGCTGCTATGTTGCCTAGGGTACGCAGTAAACAAAAAGAAGTCAAAGCTAATACCCTCACAAGACATAATATTCCTGGGTGCCAGCTTAAATACAACGGCCCAGATGGCTTATCTCACGCCAGACAAACAAAAACAACCGATTCAATACTTCAAAAAGATGGCAACTTTTACCCAGCTCACTGCAAGGAAAATCCTGCAGGCATTGGGGTTAATGGCATCCTGCATTCAACTACTTTCCACATGCAAAGCTGCATATGAGGAAATTACAATGGTACCTGAAATGTGTATGGACTCAACACAGGCACAGCCTCGAAACAAGTATACCTCTCATTCCCTGCCTTCAAAAAGAGTTCCTATGGTGGGCTCAAGCATGTCAAATAAACAAGGGTCTTCCTTTTGTCTTACCCCCCAGCAAACCAAACTATGACAACAGGTTCTTCAGACTCTGCCTGGGGAGCACACATGGCAGGACAAGTGCATACAGGGCAAATGGTCTGCAAAACAAATGCATCTACACATCAACCAAAAGGGGATGCTAGCTGTGCAAAATGCACTGACAGCCTTCAAGGACCTCTTGCATCCAGGACAACTACTAATAAGGACAGATAACACCACAGTTATGTGGTACATAAACAAACAGGGAAGAACACACTCCTACCCTTTATGCAGACAGGCAATGACCTTGTGGAACACAGCATTGACTTTCCAAGTACAACTGCAAGCACAATTCCTGCCAGGAAAGGAAAACATATTGGCAGACGAATTAAGCAGAAATTTGGCAGATCCTCACGAGTGGAGACTACACCCACAAGTATTTTTGATGATAACTCAAAGGTGGGGACGCCCAGACATAGATCTATTTGCCTCCCCCAACAATTGCCAACTACAGAAATTTTGCACAAGGACTTATTCCCTAGCCTGGAAAGTGGACGCCCTATCATTCAGTTGGACAGCATTGACAGTCTATGCCTTCCCACCACTACCTTTCTTGAACAAGGTATTGCTGAAAGTCAGATCAGAGAGACCTCAAATGATAGTCATTGCTCCGGACTGGCCACGTCAGCACTGGTACCCATTACTAAGGACCTTGACTCACAGCCCTCCATGGATCTTACCTCAATTCCCACTTCTGTTGACTCAGCAAAACTCTCAGATCCTTCACAGTCAGCTCAGGACTTTAAATTTAGCTGCATGGAGAATACCTTGAATTATCAATCAACACTTCTCTCAAAGGATGTCCTGAATGCCATTTTAGAGGCCAGGAAGCCCAGCACCAGAAAAACTTAATCAGACAAATGGAAAAGATTTTGTGCATGGAACCAGGCTAAAGGCCAAAATCCTTGGATACCAAACATTCCTCAAATACTGCAATACTTAACTGAGATGCTACACAAAGGCCTTTCTTTTTCATCCATTAAGATCCATGCTTCAGCCATTTCAGCTCAATATAATACAGATCCTCCCATATTTTCACACCCTTTACTAAGGCAGTTTCTCAGAGGGGCTAAGAATATAAGACCCCCCAGAAAACCCCCAACGCCAGCTTGGGACTTCAGCTTCGTTTTAGAAAAGTTAACACTGCCTCCTTTCGAACCAGCCTTCTCAGCAGAACTACAGTACTTGTCATGGAAAACAGCTCTGTTGCTGGCTATCACCTCAGCACGCAGGGTCTCAGAACTACTGGCACTTATGGCAGTGGAACCTTTCATAATTTTCCATCAGGACAGAGTCTCTCTACGAACTAATTTTACCTTTATGCCAAAGGTAGTATCCAGTGTGGCTTTGAATCAGACCATTCATTTACCCACCTTTTATCCAAACCCCCAGAATAAAGGAGAAAGGCTCCTTCACTCTTTGGACATTCACAGACAGCTACGTTACTATTTGGAAAAGACAAAGACCTTCAGAAAAACTGACCAACTCTTTGTATCCTATGCTGCAGGTTCACAAGGGAAGGCTATTTCAAAACAGACCATCTCCAAATGGATAGCACATTGTATCCACTTTTGCTACTCACACCATGGGAAAGCAGTGCCTGTTAATATTAGGCCCCATTCTACCAGGGCTACAGCAACCTTTCTCAGGGGGGTTCCAAGCAAGGACATTCTGGAGGCAGCTACTTGGAGTTCAGTGCACACCTTTACCAAGCACTACCACCTTCCATTATACTCAAAAACCAGAGCTGGTTTTGCCACTGCAGTTCTGCAGGGCATCCTAGCTTCACCTAACCCAGTTTAGTACCAGACACCCATCCATAGCTTTGGGATTCAACCCAAGTGTGATGACTGCAGCAGTATAACACGATGAACATAGTACAGATGTTAAGTTGTCAATCTCGCCTTCATTCTTGCTGGATGGGTTCGGAGCCGATCCTCGGCTCCGACTCGGCACTTGCTAAGCTCGAGAGTCACTTTTACCAGCTCGAGGCAGCCCCATATCCCATGATGCAAGGCGGTAATTACCCAGATCTCGTTTGCTGCTTCGCTAATGAGGTCATCCTTTTTATCAGCTCCTGGTAAGTGATATTTTTCTAGCTTTTGGTCAGGTTTAAGACTTTCAAAAACCTAATTTTTGGTCCTTTTAGTCTTCTTTCTACAACCTCAGTGTATTCACTTAGCTCCATACCCCTTTTTCACCTAGTTCCCTTAGTTTAGTTTTTTCGGGCCTTAGGCCTTTCCCACCTTCACAGTTACTGTCAGGATTTCCCTCAGGTGTGTGTGTGTGTTGTTTCTCTATAATTAATAACTAATTTTGTTAGTTGCGTTTAATATTTTTTAGTGTTAGTGTCTTGGTTGGACTGATTGGTGTGTCTGAGTGTTTAAACACCGAGATATGTCTAAAGATACTAGGGTCTCAGGTTTCAAGAAGTGTGACTCGTGCTGTCAGAAGATGTCTCTGACAGACGGTCACACTTCTTGTATTTATTGCCTGGGACCCCTACACCTGCAGGACTCCTGTGCTATATGTCATTCTTTTAGCCAGTGAGTCCTGCAGGAACGTAGGAATAAGTTGATCCTTAGGGGTCTACTTAAACCAGAGAGCTCCCCGGCTAAACTCAGCTCCGGGAAGTCCTCTAAACCTCCCAAGACCCAGGCTTCGGTGTTCAAGTCTGTGGTCTTGGTTCCGACTCCGCCGGAGTTGACATCGGCTCCGTCCAGAGCCGATCCTACCTTGTTGGAGGCCCCTATGTCGGCGCCGATCATCATCGGCACTGATACCTTGGCTTTGGCACTGGTGTCGGCTCCGTATGGCTCTGACACCCCTGTGTCGAAGCAGGTCTCGGCCCCGGCTGGAGCCGAGATATCTTTGTCTCCTCTCGGAGCCGACAAGTTGTCGGCTCCGCCTGGAGCCGAATGTTCTTCGGCTCCGATGGCTCCGTCCAAAAAGAGGTCTAGATCTCCTTCTTTGGAATCTATTCACTCGGCTCCAGCCTCTCCCTTGCTTTCGGAGCGGAGCCATCGGAGCCAATCATCGAGGTCTTCCAGGCTTTCAGACCACGATTTAGAGAGAGTGGTAAGTAGGCTATTAAAGTCACAGGCACTAGCCCAGATGCTCCATAGCCCGTCTCATCAGACGTCAGCTATTTTACATCCCCCTGAAATTCCTCCTTCTACTCTCCTACAGAGCTTGGAGCCGGAGATTATCGGTACCGTGACTGTTGCTGCTTCGGAGCCAGTGCCACAACTTTCGGCTCCGTCGTCCTCGACTCCTATCTCCTCCTTGAGACCTTCCTTGGAGGGATCCAGGCGTCGGGCTTCCCTGGTCAGTTCCGAGGGGGCGAGTGGCATCGGACCCTTGTCCGACCCCGTTCTCCCTCTCGGGGCTTCGGCCTTGGTGAGCTCGGCCCCGACATCTGCTTCGGAGCCTTCCCTTTCGGTGGGACCGGGAATCCCTGTTTCTTCGGAGCGGGATCTCTCGGCCCTCCCTGGGAGGGGAGCCTTCAAGGTGATGAGGAGTGTGCTAGCCCCAGAGCTTAGCCAGCAGTCGGTTCCTTTAGCTCCTCCCTCTACGGTGCCTGTAGATGCCTCTTCCTGTTCTGTTGCTCCCGGACCCAGAGATCCTTCGTCCCAGGTCTCCCCACTGGGAAGAACTTCCTCTTCCGAGGTTTCTCCTGATCCTTCAGGTGAACCCCCACGTAAGAGGACTTGCAAGAGAAAGCATTTAGACTCCCCTGAGTCTACAACCTCGGATACTGATTTAGATGAGTCGGAGGGGTCCCCAAGATCCCCCTCTGAGGATGTCTCCTTTTCAGACATCCTTGAGCTCCTGAAACAGAGGGGGAACTGGCCCTCCATTAACCCCTCCGAGGATGAATCGGTATACCTGGAGCCGTTTGGATCTCAACCCTCCACCTCCTGGGTGTCTCCGCCTTTCGACCCTCTCATGGAGGTTATAGCTCGAAAGGCGTGGGCATCTCCTGATTCGGTGGAACCAGTCCCTAGGTGACCTTCAAAATTTATTACGGCCCCCGCAGAAAAGCAGTTTCTTACTAAAGGTGTCCCGGTTGATGCCATGGTGGTGGCGGCCACCACTAAGAAGGAACTTGCAGATCCTTCCGTACCAGTCCATCCTCCTAACAAAGAGTCCAGGACTATGGACAGGTATGGTAAGCGGAAGTTTTCCTCAGCGACCTTTGCTATGCGTTCGCTGAATTATTTATGTCACTTCACCAGACTTCAAAGGGACATCCTTAAAGAATTAGGTGAAGTAGTACAGGATCCTTCAGCAGCAGGGGCTCAGGAAAAGATTGCCTCTCAGCTGGGAATCCTTAACTCCATAACCATCTTCTCCATGCGGCTCATTTCTTATGCAGCCGATGGGGCGAGTAGAGCTGCAGGCACAGGAGTGGCTCTCAGACGCAAGTCCTGGATGCGGCTCTGTAATTTTGCAGACCCTTTTAAGGCGTCCTTCACAAACTCTCCCTTTGATGGGTCAACTTTGTTTGGCCCTCAGGTGAAGGACACGTTGACCAGGTGTGAGCAAGACGGCAAGACTCTTTCTGCCGTAGGAGTCCGTTTCTCCACTCCTCCTAGACCTTACCCCAAAGGTCAGAAAGGAGGGAAAATGTGGTTCCTGAAATCACAAGGAGTCACGCCTGACGCACGTGGTCAGTTTACCCCCAGAGGCAGAGGGGTAATAATAACAGACGCCGCCCTAGGGGCAGAGGGGGTCCGCAGAACCAGGGCTCCAGAGAGCCTGTCTCTGACAAGCCCTTCCAGCATCCCTGAGGTGTTGCCTGACTGCCCACCCTTAGAGGCAGTCGGGGGAAGATTGTCACTGTACCCAGAGGCTTGGCTTTCCCTTTCTCAAGACAAATGGGTACAGTCGATCATATCTGAGGGTTACAAAATTCCTTTCGAGGAAAGCCCCTTCCCTCAAAAAGGTTCCCTTCCAGACGTACCATCCGGTCTAAGGGAAATTGCAAGATTAGAGGTGTCAAATCTTCTAAGGAAAAGAGCTATCCAGGCAGTACCAAAAGATCAATTAGAGTCCGGAATCTACTCAAGGTTCTTTTTGGTCCCCAAAAAGACGGGAGACTGGAGACCAGTATTAGACCTCAGCAGACTAAACAAGTCTGTCAAAAAGACGAGATTTCGGATGGTCACACTTCAGTCGATTTTGCCCTTTCTGGGCAAAGACAATTGGATGTGCTCTATAGACGTTCAGGATGCGTACTATCACATAAAAATCCATAGACGCTCCAGAAGGTTTCTCCGCTTTCGGCTGGGGACCAGTCATTTTCAATTCAGAGCTTTGCCCTTTGGTCTCACTACAGCCCCCAGAGTGTTCACCAAATGCATGGCAGTGGTCACGGCTCACCTGAGACGTCTAGGATTCCAGATGTTTCCGTATCTCGATGACTGGCTCCTCTCAGCCACCACCAGGCATCAACTCATCCAAGCCAGAGACTACACCCTACGTCTCTGCAGTCAGATGGGAATTTCGGTAAACTTCGAAAAGTCCTCCTTATCGTCCTGCCAATCTATTACCTTTATAGGCGCAAATCTAGACACTACTCGGATGTCAGCAAACCTAACAAGTCAGAGAGTCCTAGATATCCAAAACCACGTTCGGATCATCCTTGCCAGCAAAAAGGTACAAGCCAGGCTGGTTTTGAAAGTGTTGGGCCTCATGGCTGCTGCCATCACACTCCTTCCTCTGGCCCGTTTTTACATGTGTCTTCTACAATGGATGTTGTTCACACAATGGTCCTTCCAGCAGCTTCCCATGCGTGTCAAGATCCTAGTGACACAGACCTGCAAGAACCATCTATCCTGGTGGATTTCCTCTCCTCTTGTCCATCAGGGCAGACCATTTGTTACCCCGGCTCCGGTAGCCACGGTCACTTCGGATGCCTCCCTGATCGGGTGGGGGGGCATTATCAGGGCAGGATGGTTCATGGCACGTGACAACCGTTCGAATACCACCTGCACATAAATGTCCTAGAGATGAGAGCAGTGCTTTTAACGTTGCAAGCCCTCAACGACTTTCTCCCTTTAGGGACTATTGCAGTTCACACGGACAACATGTCCGTCGTGTGGTACATCAACAAGCAGGGCGGAACCAAGTCCTATCCCTTGTGTCGAGAAGCTCTCAGACTTTGGCAATGGGCGATCTCCTCTCATTGGTTTCTGGTAGCAACGCATATCCCCGGGAAAACCAACATAATAGCGGACAGATTGAGCAGAGCTATTCTCATGCCTCACGAGTGGTCTCTCAAGCAATCCATTGTGGAGGAGATTTTTCAGAAGTGGGGCCGCCCATGCTGCGATCTTTTTGCTACACCCCAAAACAGCAAATGCTCAGACGACTTCTCTTCCCACTTCCGGGCCATCCCCCCAGAGATGCTTTTACCCAAGATTGGCCCCGGGGACTTCTTTATGTCTTTCCTCCCTTTCCTTTGTTACCACAAGTACTCCAGAAAGCTACCGTCTTGAGAGCCAAAATGATTCTCATTGCCCCTTACTGGCCTCGACAAATTTGGTTCCCGTTCCTTCATCGCCATCTTTTGGTGCGCCCTTGGCATCTGAACCCAGTTCCAGATCTTCTGACCCACCAGTCGGGTCAACTGCACCAGTCTGTTCCTTCCCTCAACCTCACAGCTTGGTTGCTCCACTTCCTTCCTTAGCCAGGCTTCCTATGATTTCTAACCCCGTTAGAGATATCATAGTAGCTTCTCAAGTCCTCTACCAGGAGGATTTTTTCTAGCAAGTGGAAACGCTTCTCTTTTTGGGCAAAATCTAAGAACATAGACCCCTTTACTGCCCCTATTCAGTCGGTCTTGGATTTCCTTGTGGAAATTTTTCACTCAGGTTCTTCGTCTTCCACAGTCAAAGTTCAGTTGGCTGCAATCTCGAACTTCCATGTCGGCTTTGCAGACCACAACATTATGTCCCACAAACTTTGTAAAGTCTTTCTCAAAGGAGTGTTCCTTCTTAAACCCCCTGTTAGAGATTCTCCACCATAGTGGGACTTAAATTTAGTGCTGACATCCTTGATACTTCCCCCTTTCGAACCGGCTGCTTCATGTTCATTAAAGTTTCTTTCTTGGAAGACACTTTTTCTAGTCGCTATTACCTCGGCTAGAAGAGTGTCTGAACATCTTGCCCTCTGTGTTCGTCCCCCTTATTTGGTCTTCCACAAAGACAGAGTATCCTTGAGAACCAACCCATCCTTTTTGCCCAAGATTGCTTCTAAGACAAATTTAAACCAATCCATTGATATCCCTGTATTTTTTCCAAATTATTCTAACAGGGCGGAACAAAAATTGCATTATGTTCATCGCCAACTTAGATATTACTTGGACAGAACAAAGCAATTTAGGAAGTCCGATCAGCTCTTCCTGTCTTATGCTGAAAATAGAAAAGGTCTCCCTGTTTCTAAAGTGACCTTATCTAGATGACTATCTTCCACAATTTCTGACATTTATCGGCTTAGGGGCAAACAGCTGAACTCAAAACCTAAAGCTCATTCCACAAGAGGTCTAGCCACTTCTACAGCCTTTCAGGCTAGACTACCCTTAGATACTATTTGTGCAGCAGCCACTTGGGCCACTCCTCATACTTTCGTTTCTCATTACAAATTGGATTTGGCCTCCAGGGACAGGGCAAGCTTTGGTTCCACTGTTCTCAAGAGTCTGTTCCATTGAGCCACCCAGGATAGAGGTGCTAGGGACGCGGTCCCATCCAGCAAGAATGAAGGCGAGATTGACAACTTAACAATTTGAAGTTATGTACCTACCATAACGTTCCATGTTAGTTGTCTTCTCTCGCCTTCTTTCTTGCGTCCCTCTAGCCTGGACAGACCTTGATCTCCCCTTTTTCTTTGGAAGATTCTTCTTCCTTGGACACCAGATAGTTCTTGTCCTTGATTACCTGGTTTCCATTATAGCCTTTTTAGGTTAGTGTTTCTCTTTCCTTAGTGGAAAGTTTTTATAGGCAGTTTTTCCTCTAGATACCAAACGAGATCTGGGTAATTACCGCCTTGCATCATGGGATATGGGGCTGCCTCGAGCTGGTAAAAGTGACTCTCGAGCTTAGCAAGTGCCGAGTCGGAGCCAAGGATCGGCTCCGAACCCATCCAGCAAGAAAGAAGGCAAGAGAAGACAACTAACATGGAACGTTATGGTAGGTACATAACTTCTAATTTTGTACCTACCATAAATGTAGATGTTCGAGTGTATATACTGCTGCAGTCCAGGTTACCCTCCCACCATCCCCTCTACATACCAGGGTGTTAGTTATAACTCCATGTACATCAGTCTATTGGATGCATGCCTATATGGTGTATTTGCTAACAGCTAATACTATTGTTTATCTACTAAGGTATTTTTGCATAGTTATTTGTATTGCCTTCCTAGTTGGAGGCACCTGACATCTGGGGCAAGAAAAACTGAAGAAAATGTTGTCGGCTGCCTCTTTTATCCCCCTGTCGCACTGACGTCAGGGAAGAAGCGACGACAACCGACGCCGGACCAAGACTTTGGGATTCGGCCAACTACGGGACCGCCTGACGGCAGGATAATCCAAGTGTGATGACTGCAGCAGTATATACACTCGAACATCTACATTTATGGTAGTACAAAACTGTACTTTATGCAGATGTCAGGTGCCGACAACAAGGTTGAACCTCTGCTTCCTGCATACGTCCAGACCAGTCCTTCCTCCACTACTGAGGCTTCTGAGACAAGGCCCATCTTAGGGCCTACACCCTTTAGGCCTGTCTTTTTTTTAAAAAGAAACAGAAAACTAAGCATGTCACTTCCCCTCTTGAGAGCTTGCCTGATTGACAAGCTTTCTCTCAAGGCTTGTTTAATGCCTTTATGGCCTTTAGGCCTTCCTTGGCTGCTTCTGCTATGAATGCCCCTCCTGTAATCAGCCCTAAGACCTAGACTGCTGAATCTCCTACATTAGAAGCTGAAGACTCTTCAGATTCTTCTTCTGAGGATTCTCTGTCGTACACTTCTCAGATGCCTTCTCCTCTAGGTTATGCTTCCCCAGAGGAGGACTCTGCTGAGGGGGACTCCCCTGGGGAGGACCTGACCTTTGGAGAAACAGTCTCTCGGATGAGAGAATTCTTTAAATGGAACGCCACAGAAATGACTGAAGTCCAAAAGAGAGATTATGCACTCCTACAAATGGATAACCCTGTGCCTTCTGCAGTTCCCCCAGTCCTGCCAGCCTTTTTAGATGCCTTTTCTGCAGTTTCAAAAAATTCAAAATCCCTACCCGTTGCTCCAAGAATACCTGACAGATTTTATAAGGTCCCAGAAGGGGAAAAGTTTAAGTGCCCTGCTGCAGGTACCATTTCTGTCTCTGCAGACAAACCCCCTCTGTACTGTTACCCTCTACCTCAGTCCTTCATTCTGACAAGGACAGCAAATATATGGAGAGAATTGGCAAGAAGGTGTACCCTTTAAGGGCTATCCGCCACCAGACACATATATCCAAGTACTCTCTGGCCATTTTATCTCAGGCTACTAAACTTCTGGATGGCCTCCTGATTTGGCCACAAAGTGCCAAATTTCTAGTCTGATCTCCTTGTCCTCACAAGTGACAAGACACTCAGTTAAATGCAGCTATGATGCTGCAGAGGCCTTGGCCAGATCTGCAGCCTCTGCCTCAGTACTCCAATGATAATCTTGGTTGAGGCTACAACCCATTCCTGATAATATTAAGGCTAAACTTCTTGATGCCCTACTGGATAATACTGCTTTGTTTGCCACCCAAGTAGCAGAACTTTTCAAGGCCCTTCAACAGAAGGGAAAAGAACTACAGGACTTGAAATATTTGTTTGTGACATCAATTCCTAAATTTCACAGAAATTACCCTACTAAGACCCAATTTATTAGAATACTTTCTGCTCTTACACCTTCTGCTAGGGGCAAAAAGAGTTCCAGAAAGCAACAGCTACTTTTTACGCTTGCCCTGACATCACCCCAGAAACCTTCATTTCAGGGTAAGTCGGGTAGTCTGTGACTATCTGCCTCCCCCCGCAACCAAACCATATTCCCTTTTCCCAGAGAGTCTCTCACTGTCTCCCATTCTAGGAAAGCATCACCACAGACAAGTGTATCATAGAAAAACGTGATTTCTTGACTTGGATCATTCCTCCTTTGTTAAGGACATCCCTCAGCCACCCAAGGGACCAGCTTGCCCCTATTTCAACCTGTCTTGGACATTCTTTTTTTTTTTCCAAGGGACTATCCAGTCACTCTCTGCATCAGAAAAGGAAAGGGGCTTTTCTTCTAGACTTTTCCTGATCCTGAGAAAGGATGGCCCATACAGACCTATTCTGGATCTCTCGCACCAAAAACTACCCACCTTCCGCATGCTCACCCTTCAAACTCTTTTCTCTTTTAATGACTCGGGCATTTCTTACCACCCTGGACATCAAAGATGTTTACCTGCATATCCCCATCAGGCCCAAATACAGGAAGTATTTACACTTGTCTGTGGGTTCCTCATATTTTCAGTTGTGTGTTTTACCCTTTAGACTATCTACAGCTCCAAGGGTTTTCACCAAGTGTCTGGCTCCAGTGGTAGCCTATTGCAGAGTCCTAGGGATACAGATTTTCACTAACCTGTTGATCCAGACAAACTGTTAGAATACCCTCCAGAACCATCTCCAGACAGTCATTTTTGTTCTGCAGTCTCTGGGCTTCATAGTGACCTTTCCCAAATTCAAACTCAGGACCAGGTGTTCCTGGGGTGAAGAATCAGAACAGATGTTATGATGGCATTTTTCCCACCCCAAAAGATGGAAAGTCTAAAGGAATGCCTGTTGTCTGTCTGGCACTGCAATGACAGGAAGAGAAAACCTCAGACTCTTAAGACATATGGCTTCCACAGTCCCCATGTTGCCACTGCAAGATTCCACATGAGAAAACTTTAGTGATATCTGAGGTCCACGTGGACCCAACACTCCCACCCTTTGGACCACACCATTCCCTTCCTCTCGCCTAGGGAAGGGAGATCCTTTTGTGGGTGGCTCAAGTCTCTCTGAATCCAGGACTTCCTTTGCAAACCCAAGCTCTAGTCCAGGAAATGTACACAGATGTTTCAGACCTGGGTTGGGGAGATGCTATGGGAACCTTGAAAGAGCAAGGTACATAGACAGGCCCCTCCAAGAGGGAGCACATCAACATCAGAGAGATGAGGGCTCTCATCTTTGCTCTGAGGACCTTTCAACATGTTCTGAAGCAAGGATCTCTGAAGTTGTTCACGGACAACACTACTGTTCTGTGATATGTGAACAAATAAGGGGGAACAAGGTCATACTTGCTATGCAGACTTGCACTCCAGGCCTGGTAATTAGCGGTCCAGCATGGAGTAGCTCTGCAGGCAGTCTGTATCCCCTCAGCTCAGAACATGCAGGTAGACTTCCTGAGCAGATCCGTGTTGCAATCCCATCAGTGTATGCTACACAGGGATCTATGTCTGGATATAGTCCACAGGTGGGGTACATCGCAAATAAACCTGTTTGCCTCCCCTCTGAACAGGCAACTTCCACAGTTCTATACCAGGGCTCCCAGGCTCCCTAGTGAGGACAATGGACTCCTTCTCTATCTCCTGTTAGGGGATGTTTCTGTACGCAGTCCTCCTCCCCTTCCCACTCCTACAGAAATTCCTGATGAAAATTCAGCAGGACAAACCAAACATCTTGCTGGTGACCCCCTTTTGGTCAAGACATCACTTGTTCCCCCTCCTTCTGCATTTAGTCAGGGGCTATCATCACAACTTACCTCACAGAGTAGACCTATTGACACAGGACAAGGGATCCCTGATTTATCCCCACCTGGAATCTCTGAACCTAACCCTGTGGGTGATAAAGTTTTTATCCCTATCAGGCACCTCTACTCTGAGGATGTGCTAAATGTCTTGCAGGAGGCCAGAAAACCTAGTACTAAGAGATCCTATCCTTCCATGTGGAAAAGGTTCTCCATTTGATGTCTAAAAAGTCAACTAGACCCATTTCACATAGAGGTCCCCTTGGTGCTGTCTTACTGTCTGAAATTGCTGCAGGCAGGGTTGGCATATTTCTCTGTTAAGGCCCACCTTGCTACTGTTCCTGCATGTGTGCCTGTAGACCCCCGACTCTCTTCTAGACTTCAAGTGAAGTTATTACTCAAAGGAATCCTGCATCACAGACCCCCCAGGAGCCCAGATGTTCTTCGTGTTTCACTGTTGCAGTCATCACATTAGGGTCATCCCTGCCAGGGTAGCCCTCAGCCGGCCCGAATACCAGAGACTTAGTATTTCTTTGTCGGTTACTGTCGCATGAGGACTGACGTCAGGTCATCAGTGGTATAAAGGAAGGCAGCCGACACGATGACATCAGCCTTTCTTGCAGTGGAGCCCGAAGCAGAAGCAGTTCGCATGAGTGCCGGTCGGCCGTTACCTGAGTTTTTGTTTCCAAATTAAAGTTGAAGTCTTCCAAAGCTAAGTACCCTGTTGGGGATCCTTTTTTCTTGCACTAACCAATGTCAGAAAAAGTTAATAACTGTCTCGCCTGTGAAAAGCAAATACCACTTCGGGACTTCCACTCTTACTGCGTCACTTGTCTAGGCCCAGACCACGACATCTCTCGTTGTCGCTTCCGTGCTTTGTTTAATACCAGAACTATTCATCGTCGGGCCATATTGTAGCCAGATATTTCCGTTTACAGTCTTTGAATACTGATATGGCTTTGGTAGGCCATCCGACAGCAGTTGTTCCGAAAAAGCGTAAAGATAAAGACAAAGGTAGACCGCACAGGCTCAAACCTTCCAACAATGCTTCCATTAAGCTAGTCGTCAGTCCTCTGGAACTCAGTGTGGTGCTTTTGCAGCCCCTGATTCCCGCTTCAGTTAATTCACAGGCTGCTACCGAGACCCTTTTGGAGTACGGCATGCCACAGAACTCTTCTTCCACTAAGGATCCTGCGGTCGTCTACCTTGGATGGGTCCAGAGCTGCTGTGCAGGCACCAGCTTCTGAGGAAATCCTTCGCAACACTGAATCACGACATAAACCGACGCCTTCTTTCACGACTACCATTCTTTCGAAAACAGCCGAGTTTCTTAGACCCAGAGGTCAAACCACACCCAAGAAACAGACTACCCATTCTCAGACGTCTGCTCCCTTGCCTCAGTCTCATATGCTTAAAATGGCAGAAGACCTTATCATGCTATTAGGGGAAGCCAAGCCACTCCCTCAGAAAGGAAAAGAGATATGTTTCCAGTAGTTTTGTCTGAACAAGAGTCAGGTGAATCTGATGGATCTGACTATGAAGACATGCAGTCACTCTCAACATATGAGGATTCTGATGCAGAGGAATCCATACCTTCAGCCTCTCCGCCAGAGGATTTTTCTTTAGGGGAAACCCTGCATACCTTAAGTGAGTATTTCCAGTGAGAGAGTCAAGACTACCCTCAGTCTAAAAAGAGACTCTGAGTTCCAGGACCTTCCACAACACAGACCCTTAGCCATCCCCCCAGTCCTGGATGTGGTGGATGATGTTTTCCTAGAATCCAACTTAACTCCAGATGCCCTTCCTCCTGCTCCCAGGAAACCAGACCGGTACTAGAGAGTCCCTGACTCACACAAATATCTCTTCAAAAATCCAACAGCTGACCCTGAGGTCATTTCTCAAGGGCCAAAAGGGATTAAAGCAACATCAGCTAAGAATCCCACCCCCTCAGACAGGATTCCCGAGCACTGGACAGATGGGGTAAAAAAAAGTATACACCTCAGCTACTCTTGCTATCAGGGCACTAAATTGTCAGTTCCATATGCTTAAATATCAGCAACATATCTTGGAACTCCTTAAAGAAAAAATGTCCTCCTTTCTTGCATGGGCAGAATCTAAAGATTTACAAGACTTAATGCATTCTGCAAGTCAAAGAACTAAACACACTTTGCACTGTGGTTTTGACGCCCTAGAAGCTTCTTGAAGTGCATCAGTCACTGAATCTATCATTAGAAGACATGCATGGCTTAAGGAACAACCCCTGCCAGACCATGTCAAATCAAAATTGTTGGATGCACCCTTGAACAAAGATAACGTATTTGGCACTAAAGCAAAAAAGGTCTTAAAAAAGATGGAAGAAAAAGCAAAATTTGTGTAGACAGTAAAAGATCTCGTACAGGTCCAGTTCAGCAGGCATTTTCCCTCCAAACACTGGTCCTTTCCAGCTCTGAGTAAACAGGCCCAGTGGAAACAGACCCCCCCCAGACAGCAGTCCCAGGGGTTGCAGAGATCTAAGCAGTGGATTTCCTTCACTTTAAAACCAGGGAGTTCTAAGCCACTCCCTTATGGTAAGAACTTGCAATGACTCTCCTCCTCCCAACTTTTCCTCTGCCCAGCATCACATACCACTAGGAGGAAAGCTCTCCTTTCACTCAAGCACCTGGGCTACCATTACCATGGACCAGTGGGTTCTGAACATTGTGTCTCAGGAGTACAAATTCTCCTTCAACACCCTTCCAACCCCAAAAGGGTCCCCAGATCTACTACCAAATCAGTGGGCAGAGGCTCAAAAGCAAATCCATTCCCTGCTCTCCTTGGGGGCAGTAGAGCACATTCCTGCAGAGCAGATAGGCCAAGGCTTCTACTCCAGACTTTTTCTGGTGCCCAGAAAAGAAGGCACCTAGCGCCCCATTCTTGGTCTATCCATTCTAAACACCTTCCTGGTGATCCCAAAATTCAAAATGCTCACCCTCGAGCAGCTGCTACCCATGCTCTCCAAGGACCCTTGGCTAGCCAGTCTGGACCTAAAAGAGGCCTACCTCCACATTCCTATCAGGGAGTCCTGCAGAAAATATACCACTTTGGCCACGTGGTTGTCAAATGAGAGATTGCTATCAACTTTGGTCCCCAGGTCCCTAATTACTTCTTCTGTACTTTATACCCCCCCATTTTATGGTAATTTGTACTGTTTTTTTTTTTGCTACAGACACTTTTTGCTTTGGCTTTTCTTGAGGCCATGGCTCTGGCACCAGTTGTCTGTTTCTGTCTCTAGGGGCTTTGGAGGATGCTTGTGTCGGCTGGAGAGTCGATGTTGGCCAGTAGTTTGTCCTCATCATCTGTCTCCAGTTCAGGGCAGGATCTCAACACTTTCAGTTCTCTGTGCTTTCGTTTGGCTTATCTCCAGTTCAGGGCAGGATCTCAACACTTTCAGTTCTCTGCGCTTCCGTTTGGCTTATCTACTGTTCCCAGCGTTTTCGCAAAATACCTGGCTCCGGCCATTGCCTTGTACAGACAAAGAAATATACAAATTTACCCCTACTTAGGTGACTGCCTTATTCAGGCAAACAGCTAGGAAAAGCTGTTCAAAGACCTTGCCTTTGTAAATAACCTACTAACCTCCCTAGGTTACACAATCAACTAAAAGAAATCCAAACAGGTACCCACCCAAAGGATAATCTTCCTGGGAGCAAGTCTGGACACAGCATCCCAGATGGCATGCCTTAAAGCAGAGAAAACATTTTTCCTGCCAGCTTACTTTTCTCAACTGGCCACCAGGCCCCATCTCTCTGCAAGGAAAACCTGCAAGCCCTAGGGTTCATGGCATCTTGCATACTCCTCATTCCATATGCCAGACTACATATGAGGAAACTTCAGTGGTACCTAAAGAGCCTTTGGTGTCAACACTCTCAAGATCTGGAAACTCTTCTACGTATTATTCCTTACCTGAGGAATGAATTTCTTTGGTCGGCAAAAGCCTGCTCCCACAACCAGGGATTGGTCTTCTGTCCACACCCCGGCACCCAGACCCTCACCACAGACGCATCAGACTACAGTTGGGGTGCTTACCTGGACGGTGGTACATCAACAAGCTGGGAGGGACTCACTTCTACCCGCTGTGCAGGCTGGCCATGACAGCCTTTTCCATGCAGCTACACCTGTTAACACAATACCTACCAGGCTGTCTCAACTCCCTGACAGTCCAATTAAGCAGATAGCTTTTGGACCCACATGAGTGGCAGCTCAACAGAAGCACCATGTTCTTCTTGTTTCACTGTTGCAGTCATTACATTTGGGTAATCTGCTTCCAGGTTGCCCTCAGTCGGCCTGATTAACAAAGTCTTGGGTCCTGCGTCGGTTGCTGTCCCTTCTTCCATGACATCAGGTCGTCAGGGATATAAAACATGCAGCCGACGCCATTACATCAGTCTTTCTTGCCACGCGGTGCCCGAAGCAGAAGCAGTTCACAAGTGCCGGTCGGCCGACTCCTGAAATTTTCGTTTTCGAGTTTCAGGTCCAAAGTCTTAACTAAAAAGCTAAGTACCCCGTTGGGGAAACTTTTTCTTGCTCCTTACTGATGTCAGTAAAAGTTAGTAATTGTATTACTTGTGGGAAGCAAATACCTCATAAGGACTTTCATTTGTACTGTATTCCTTGCCTAGGCCCTGACCACAACATACCTTGCTGTCAGTTCTGTGCTTGATTTAGTCAACGCACTATCCATCGTCGGTACATTTTTGCTTCTAAATATTTTGGCTCACGCTTTAATTATCCAGAAATGACGTCAGTTAGCAATCCGACTACCAGAATACCTAAAAAAGCAAAGAAAAAGACAGAGACAGGCCATTGAGGTCCAAAACTGCCGACAACGCTTCTCCTAAGCCAGTCGCCAGTTCGCCAGTGTTCAGTGAGGAGCTTTTGCAGTCCCTGATACCCACTACTTCTGATTCGCAGGCCTCTACTGAGACCTATTCGGAGTCTGGTATGCCGCAATATGCTTCAATTGTGGAACTCGCGGATGTCTCTACCTTGGATGGGTCCGGAGCCACTGTGCAGGCACTGGCTTCTGAGGGTGTATTCAGGCCTACAGATTTGTATATTAAACTGACGTCATCTTCAATATTAAGGCCAAAATCTCGGACTATGTTTAAAAAACCAACGCCTAGGCTACATGTGCAGGCCCCTATGCCTAAAAAACAAATTATCAAAATGGCTGAAGATTTAATTACTCTAATCAGGGGTAGCCAACCACCCCCTTCTAAGAGGCCTAGGAAAGACATTGACTATGAATCTTCTCAACAGGAATTGTCTATACCTACTTATGAGGACTCTGATGCAGAGGATTCCATTCCTCCTTCTCCCCGAGGATTTTTCTTTTGGGGAAACTTTACATACCTTAAGGGAACATTTCCACTGGGAAAGTCAGGATTTTTCTGAATCTAAAAAGAGGCTTAGGGATTTTCTTCTTCTTCCTCAGCATAAACCTTTGGCTATACCTCCTGTTCTAGACATTGTTGATGATGTGTTTTCATAATGTATTATGGCCCCTGATTCTCTGCCTCCGGCTCCTTGTAAGCCAGACAGATACTATAGGGTTCCTGACTCCCACAAATTCCTTTTCAAAAATTCTGTTGTGGATCCTGAAACCATTTCTCAGGGCCCCAAGGGCATTAAGGCTTCTACTGCTAAAAATCCTACCCCTTCTGATAGAGATTCCAGGGCACTGGATAGATGGGGTAAGAAGGTCTACATTTCTGCAACCTTGACAATCAGGGCTTTAAACAGTCAATTCTATATGCTAAAATAGCAGCCTGTCATGGGACTGCTTAAACTGAAAATGTTGATTTCTGACTGTGTGGAAAATAAAGATTTACAGGATCTATTGCATTCAGCTGGACAAGTTGGAAACATACTTTGCAATGTGGTTTTGATTCTTTGGAGGCCTCTTGCAGGGCTGGCTGCTGTAACTGGGTCTGTGCTAAGGAGGCATGCTTGGTTTAAAGAGCAGTCTCTGTCTGATCATGTTAAAGCAAAATAGTTGGATGCTCCTTTACAACAAGACTGTCTCTTTGGTAATAAGGCTGAAGAAGTTCTAAAAAAGATGGAAGATAAAGCTAAATCTATGCAAACTGTGAAAAATTTCATACAAGTGCAACTTCCAAGGTTTAGTAGGCACTGGCCTACTAAGAACTGGTCCTTTCCAGTTCCTGTGAGAGCCACTCAAGTCAAACTCAGACAATCCAAAGGCAGCAGGTTTCAGTCCCAAGGGACTTTCAGAATAAAGCAGTGGGGTGCCTCTTCCAAATCTGGAAACAACAAGACACCTCCCTATGGTAAGCAGTCTCAATGACTTCCCTCTACACTTACCAAGCACTTACCTTTTAGCTGCCCCTTTGTGGGGAAAATTGGCTCTTCATGCAATAAACTGGCAACTTATAACCCAGGACAAACGGGTTTTAAATATAGTATTCCAGGGATACAGATTTTATTTCCACACATTGCCAACTCCAAACGGATGGCCAGACCTGCCCCCAAATCAGTGGACAGAGGCCCAGAAACAAGTACTTTCCCTCATGAGCATGGGGGCTATTCATCTAGTACCAGAAGACGAAAAGGGACAAGGTTTCTATTCAAGACTTTTCCTGGTACCCAGAAAAAACAAATCATGGCGTCCAATTCTGGACTTATATACTCTAAACACCTTTCTGGACATTCCAAAATTCAAGATGCTGACTCTTCACCAGTTACTTCCTATGCTAGGCAAAGATGCCTGGTTGACAACTCTAGATTTAAAAGAGGCTTACCTGCATATCCCAATCAGGGAATCTTGCAGAAGATATCTCCGCTTAAAAGCAGACTACTTGCATTACCAGTTCTCTGTACTGCCCTTTGACTTATCTACTGCACCCAGGGTCTTTATAAAGTGCCTGGCTCCAGTAATTGCATTTTCCAGGGAAAGAAATATTCAAATATATCCATACCTGGACAACTGTCTAATTCAGGAAAAAAACAAGGACATTCTTCTAAAACATCTGACGTTTGTAAAAAGGGGTTCTAACTTGTCTAGGGTACACTTTAAACGAAAAGAAATCACAACTGGTACCCGCTCAGAAAACTACATTCCTTGGTGCAAGCTTGAATACAACTGCCCAGATGGCTTTCCTTACACCAGAAAAGCAAAATCATTTGGTGACTTACTTCAAACAGGTGGCCACAAAAACCCTGCTTTCTGCAAGGCAAATACTGCAAGCCTTGGGGTTCAGGGCCTCCTGCATTCTTCTAATTCCATATGCAAGACTGCATATGAGGAAACTTCAGTGGTACTTAAAAAGTCTATTGAGTCAGCATTGTCACAGGCTGGAAACAATGATTCCTATCACCATGGAAAAACTATCTCCCAGGGGATTAGATCCCATTCCACCTGGGCTGCATCTACTTCAACAGCCTTTCTCAGAGGTGTTCCTACCAGGGATATTCTAGAAGCTGTTACCTGGAACTCAGTTCATACTTTCACCAAACTTTACCATTTACTACTTTTCTGTAAATCCAGAGCTGGCTTTGTCACTGCTGTCTTGCGGGGCCTTATAGCTGGTCCTGATGCTGTATAATTTCCTCCTTCCAACCATAGCTTTGGCAATCTACTTAAATGTAATGACTGCAACAGTGAAACACGTAGAGCATAGTACAGTTGTGTACACTTACCATAAATGTAGATGTTCGAGTGTACTCACTGTTGCAGTCCTGGTTACCCTCCCTCCAGCCCCCTATTTTTTCTCTGGTTATACCTCTACTTTCTTTTACTATGCTTAAAAGCCCTTTTGGTGTATTTGCTTTTGGTTGGAGGTATATTTTTGTGTGTTTAATTTTATTTGCTCCCCATTTGGGGGGCACCTCACATCTGGGGCAAGAAAAACTGATGTAATTGCGTCGGCTGCATGTTTTATACCCCTGACGACTTGACATCATGGAAGAAGGGACAGCAACCGATGCAGGACCCAAGACTTTGTTAATCAGGCCGACTAAGGGCAACCTGCCAGCAGATTACACAAATGTAATGACTGTAACAGTGAATACACTCGAGCATCTACCTTTATGGTAAGTGTACACAACTGTACTTTCTTCCTAAACTCAGAAATGGAGAACCCCGGGGGTTGACCTCTTTGCCTCCCACACCAACCATCAGCTCAGCAAATTCTGCACCAGGGAGCATCACTGCATGGCTTCGAAGGTGGGTGCCTTGTCCTTCCCCTGGGTAAACCTATTGGTCTATGCCTTTCCTCCCCTACCTCTCATCCCCAGGGTACTGCTCAAAATAAGGGAGGATAAACCAAGGACCATTCTTTTAGCTCCGGACTGGCCCAGACAGCACTGGTACCCCTTGCTGCGCAGTCTGTCCCTGCTGCCTCCATGGAATCTTCCTCAGATTCCAAACCTCTTAACCCAGAGGGAAAGAAAATTCATGCACCCCCAATTGCAGACACTCAGTTTGGCAGCTTGGTATATTTCCTAACCCCTGACCAATCTGCCATCCTCAGTAAACAGGTTCTGGATGTTATCCGAGAGGCCAGACACCCTAGCACCAGAAAGTTTTATGCAGATAAATCGAAAAGGTTCTGCACCTGGATCCAGGCTAAGGGGGCCAATACGGCACAGCCCTCCATCCCCTCTCATCCTGGGTTACTTAACTGACCTACTGCACAGTGGTCTCTCCTTCTCCTCCTCTATAAAAATTTTTGCCTCTGCTATTTCTGCTCATTTTCCCACAGAGCAGCCTGTTTTTTCTCTCCCTCTGATTGAACAATTCCTCAAAGGGGCTAGCAAATTGAGGCCTCCCAGAAGGGCACCAACACCAGCTTGGGACCTTAACTTTGTCTTGGAAAAGCTCACCCTGCCTCCTTTCGAACCAGCTTCTTCTGCAGAGCTAAAATTTCTCTCCTGGAAGACACCCTTTATTTTGGCCATCACTTCAGCCAGAAGAGTCTGTGAGCTGCAAGCACTTATGGCTGTGGAACCCTTCATCATCTTCCATGCAGACCGGGTATCCCTCAAAACTAATCCATCCTTCATGCCCAAGGTGGTGTCCAATGTGGCTTTCAGCCAATCCATTCATTTGCCCACATTCTTTCCTAACCCCAGAACAGGGGGGAAAGGATTCTGCACTCTCTAGATGTGCACAGACAGCTCAGATACTGTCTGGACAGGACTAAATCCTTAAGAAAGTCTGATCAGTTGCTGGTTAGCTTTGCTTCAGGGGCAGAAGTCAAAGCCATCTCCAAGCATACCATTTCCAAATGGATAGCACACTGCATCAATTTCTGCTGCAAACAGCATGTTAAGCCTCCCCCCAAGGGGGTCGGGACACACTCCACCAGAGCAGCCTCCACCTTTGCAGCTTTCCTTAGAGGGGTCCCCACCAGAGACATCCTGGTGGCCGCTACCTGGACATCTGCTGTTTATACTTTTACCAAATATTACCATGTGCCTCTCTTCTCCAAATCCAGGGCAGGGTTTGCCTCTGCAGTCTTGCAGGGCATCCTAGCCAGCCCCTAGCTTCTTTGACTGCCTCCACCCATTTCCTCAGCTTTGTGAATCTGCCCAAATGTGATGATTGCAACAGTGAAGCACGAAGCAGTTGTGTACACTTACCATAAATGTAGATGTTTGAGTGTTTTCACTGTTGCAGTCCTGGTTTCCCCTCCCTCCATCCCCCTTTCTCTTTTTGTTACCTTTCTTCCTTGTTGCTCTCCTTTCCTTACAAGGGACATATTGTATTTATCTTCCACTTTTGGGGTTCTTCCACCAGAACCTGGCCTTCTACTTTGGGGGCTTCTGACAGGTTAGGGTGAGAACAACTGATGTAATGGCGTCGGCTGTCTTCCTTTATACCGCTGACGACCTGATGTCAGTCCTCAAGCGACAGCAACCGACGCAGAAATACTAAGTCTCTGGTATTCGGGCCAGCCAAGGGCTACCCTGGCAGGGATAACCCTAATGTGATGACTGCAACAGTGAAGACACTCGAACATCTACATTTATGGTAAATGTACACAACTGTACTTTCCTCTGCCCTGGGACCTGAACTGTGTTGGAGAAGCTCACTGTTACTCCATTTGAGCCAGCAGCTACAGCCTCTCTAAAGTATTGCACTTGGAAAACTGTGCTTCTGGTGGCCCTAACTTCATCCAGGAGAGTCTCAGAGCTCCAGGCCCTCATGGTCACCCCTGCCTTTTTAATTTTCCACAAGGATAGTTACCTTATGGACCAACCTGTCCTTTATGCCTAAGGTGGTCAGTGAGTTGTCCCTAAACCAATGTGTCCACCTCCCTACCTTCTTCCCACAACTCAAGAATGACAGTGAGAGAGTCCTGCATTCCATTGATGTTCGTAGACAACTAAGGTTCTACATTGACAAGACCAAATTCATTAGGTTATCAGAGCAACTGTTTGTCTCCTTTCACCCCAGTGCTCTGGAAAAGCTGTGACAAAGCAAACTATTTCTGCATGGATTTCCAAAGCCATCTCGTTTTGCTATACCTACCATGGAAAAAGTATAGACTCGAACATAAAAACCCATTCCATTAGGGCCATGGCCTTCTCTGGAGCTTTTTTCAAGGGACTGGGCACTGCCCTCTGTTCTAGAAGCAGCTACCTGGACATCTGTCCATACCTTTACAAAACAGTACAAATTGGATCTCCTCTCCAGAGCTAGAACAAGGTTTGCTAGGGCAATTTTGCATGTTTTTTTTTTTAAACTGTTCCAAGCCACCCTCTTCTGTTTCCCTTTGAGCTATGGCACTCACCTAAAGGTTATGAATACTGCATCATCAGAATAGGACTTAGAATAGTTGTGTAAAATTTTACCATAACCATATGTGTCCTTCTCTTCCTTGTTGCCGTATTCTATCCTACCTGCTGTAGGGGAAAAAAAATATTTGGCTTGCTGGATGATTAAAGACTGGTGCAGCTATCCTGGGAC
This sequence comes from Protopterus annectens, assembly GCF_019279795.1. Classification (NCBI taxonomy): domain Eukaryota; kingdom Metazoa; phylum Chordata; order Ceratodontiformes; family Protopteridae; genus Protopterus; species Protopterus annectens. Next base: position 1,343,453,672 of record NC_056743.1, on the reverse strand, counting down.
TGGGGTCCAACTTGGGCAGTCGGTTCTGAGGAAGGTACGTGCAGACAACACTTTTATGCCGCACGCTCCCTACAGCCAATGTCAGATGTCCCTTGTACCTTGCAGTGACTAAAGCTTTTGAATACTGGCCAGACATTTGGTTTGCTAGGCAGAGGCTAACCTAAAGGTTATGAATACTGCAACATGGAAGAGAAGGACATCTGTGGTTATGGTAAGATTTTACACATCTATTCTTTATTTCTGATGGTAAGCTATTCCAGATTTTAGCTGTGTAGCTTGAGAAAAGGGATTGCCTGATTTACTGTTAGCTCTGGTAACATTTAACAGGGATTTGCTATTCAAGTGAAGTATGCATTTGTTAGAGTAAGGTGTTAATAAGTTTTGAAATGCTGAGGTTTTTTTCATGTTGGTGCAGGATCTTTTGTGCCATGCACAGTTGGTGATAAATTATTAGTTCAGGGGATTCTAGCCAATTCACTTGTTTGAGGGCAATGAAGTGATTTGTCCTAGAGCTGATGTCAGTTTTAAATTTTGCAGTTTTGTTATAGCAGGATTCTGATTTGTCTAAATCTGATTTTGTAAGGTTTGTGAGAACTGGCAATGCATAGAGAAGAGTTGAGGTAAGATGTGTTCTAGCTGTAGTGATTTTTGTGGTGTTAGTGTAGTATTTTTTTATTTCTGTAAAGTATACTTATTTTGTTTGTGGAGTTCATTTAATGGTTTGGGCAACATGTATTTCTAATTTCAAACTAATGTTGATTTCTACACCTAAACCTTTTGTGTGTTGTACTGGAGACTTGATGTTATTTAGTGATGAAATGCTGAAAGGAGGAGGGTGGTAGAGTTTTTAGTGGGGTAGAAAAGCATAATCTTGGTTTTGTTAGGGTTCAAAATAAGTTGGGAATTAGTTAGCCAAGCTTCTGCTGCAGTGAAAGATTTGTTGAGTTATTGATTGTAGATGATGCATGTAGAACAGTGTGTGTGTGTGTGTGTGTGTGTGTGTGCGCGCTGTATCTTTAAGAAGTGTTTCAAGGACTGAATGTGCATATGCATAGCAAGCACGTGCTGGCTTCAGTGCCATTTTGAGAGTGCCACCAGAGAGTGAGCATGTATGAATGTAATAGCAAGTTTGTATATGGGTTTATCTAAAAAGTCGTTAAGCCTCAGTCCTGATGTGTTTGTACATAATAAAGCTGCTTGAACAGAACCCAAAAGACTTGTGTATTACATCCTGACTTGACAAGTGACATGGTGTCAGAACCGGGATTCCAGAGACTGCTTTCAAGAGCTGCGAGTTAACAGTGAAGGTAGACTAAGAGAAATGAGCGCTGAAAGGGCCAGAAAAGAAGCAAAGGTAATGAGAACTGGCATTAACAGTTTATTTTATAAAAAAAGGTAAAATGGAGCATTACAAGGGCACAAACCACATTATTAAGCAAGCGAGAGGCACAAAAGGTTTATTAATTAAAATTTGCAAAATTAAGATATTTGATAAAACAGTTATCAGAAAAGGACATAAAGGGGTTTGGAATTATCTCTGGATTGCAAAACGTGTATATTTAAAGCAAAAAGAGCATGTTTGCAGCAAAACGGGCATGTTTAGAGTAAAACGAGCACAAGAAAAAAGAATGGGCATGAAAGATTAAATGAGCAAAACGAATATAATAATGGCAAAAAGAGCACACTAAGCACAAATAAAGCAAGGTGACTGCATTTTTTTGGCAAAGTACTGTGTTTTGGCATAACTACTACTTCGTATTGCATTCGGGTCATAACTAGAGTTATTTAGAAGTATCTCAAAGTGTGTAAAAGTGCTTGCAGTGTGTCCTTATTAGTGTGCATGTATTCAGAAGTGTTTATTTGTGTTTGGAGTCCAGCTATTTCGTAAAGTTACACCCATTTCGAAAAGTTTCTTGCACTGGGTGTGTCTGTCTGCAAAGTGCCGCCATTACAGAGTGTTTCTTGTACTGTAACGAATTATTTAGCAAAGTATTTATTCGCAAAGTGCAGTTACTTTGAAAGGTTTCTTACACTGAGCTACTTCTGCCCAGTTGATTCGCACAGTGCATTTATTTTGAAATGTTTCTTATGCTGATAAGGGGTGATTTCTTGTAGTGCAGTGATTTCAAAAGCATTACAGTGCCTAAGAGAATTATTTTGCAAAGTTCAGTTATTCAGCGGCCTCTTGTGGTATTGGGCAAAGTTACGAATGCTGGCATATGTGTATGTGTGTGTGTTTATGCATATTTGCAAAACCCTTCACTGGTATGTATTAGTAATGGCAGACATTTCAAAAGCCCTCACCACTTGTATTTCATCAGAATATTGCAGGCAAGTATAGAATATTTCAGTAAAAGTACGTTAATAAGCAGCTTATTCTGACAAAGATGCACACACTAGAGCATTAATTTTGCTAAACCTGTCTGGGTCAGAGACCATTGAAAGAGAGCGCTCATTTGTGTATGCATCAGCTGTCTATGAGAGAGAAGGTGAAAATCACTATATTGTTGTACAGGGTGAATCAAGGAAGACCCCAAGTGTTTCTAGTGCAAATTCAGAGAAATGCATATCCCCAGACAAATATTACATTAGAGAGGCATTTGTTTTACACAAGAGATCAGAAACCAGGGTAAACTTTTGCAGCTTATATTACTGACCTGAGGAACAAAGCTAAAATGTGTCGGTTTAGTGACTTAAAAGATGAGTTGATAAAGGACAGGCTTGTGTGTGATATAGTGCTGCTGTAAGAAAGATTTTGCCTCGTGACAATGGTTTAATGCTGAGTAAAGCTATTGAGATTTGTCAAATCCATGAAGTTACAGAAAGGCACACAACTATGCTTCCTAGTGATAAGAGCATAGTTTCAGCAGGCTCCAAAGCAAATGTAGACAGCATGTGGCAAGCATAAGCAGGCCTAAGCATATGGCAGCTACAGCCCCTGCGGGTTCTCCTGGGAAACCATGTAGTTTTCCAGCAAGTTCTAAGAAAGGAGCATGCTCAGTGCAGTACAAGCATAAATCTGCAAAACCCAAGTCCAGCTTTATTGTTAACTGTTGCAGTTGTGCCAGTCATGAGTTCAAAAGAGAGAAATGCTTAACATTTGGTCTGCAATGCCACAAGTGTAAAAAATGGAACCATTTTCAAACGTTTTGCAAATCAAGTAAACCTCACACAGTTATAAAGAAGGGTCACTCAAAAAAGCAAGTTGATCATACAGAGAGCTGTAATTCTACTTTCTACTTAGATGGTGTGTCAGTAATTCGTGAGAAGGTTGATGCAGTGCATTTGTTGGAAAAGAATGCAGTGTTTTGTACTGTCCTGATCCAATGGTAAATCCACCAAGCTCAAGATACATACTGGTTCAAAGTGTAATGTTATATCCAAGAAATAAAAACAGTTCTGCAGCAGTAAAGCTCCTGGATAAAAACTTTGTAGAACACAAAAGTAACTCAAAAACCTAAAATAACCACGACCAAAAACTGCTTCAGGTTCAAGTAAAAACAGATAATGTAATATAGGTAAGCACTTTTATGCCTTACAGGTATTTCATCAGACAAATAACATTAAACTCCATTTATATATCATATTAAATCAATTATACAATCAATTAATGAAATAACTTCCTTTCCTTCAAAATTGGCTTTAAAGGCACATTCAATTCTGGAGGTTTATGTGCCTGCAATATTAAAATCCATTTAGTTTCACATTTTCTCTATAATATTATGTATACCCCCCCCTTGTTTATAATGACATGCTGGAGAACTAAAACCACAAAATAATGTTCCTTATGTATTTGAATGTGCCTATATAGTGGACTACTGATGTCTTTATTTCTGATATATCCTATATGTTATAGCACCCTCTCTTTTAAAGTCCTACTAGTCTTGTCCACTTAAAAAACTACTACATAAAATAAAGTGGGCAATATAGACTAAATGCCTACTACGGCAATCCAAGTAAGACTTCGGGGAAAAAGTATATTCTGAAATTAGATGTTTAAACACTTTAACATTAGAAATATAGGGACAGGCTATACACCTCTTGCATGGAAAAGTACCATATTTAGAGAACCGTGGTCTTTTATCCATATATTTATCTTTATCATTATAACACAATTGTCGCTTAAGTGATTGGGCATTCTTAAAACAATATTTCGGTATGTCACCCACCACCTCATGCACCTTAACTTCAGAGATAAGGACACACCAATTCTCTCTCACTGCATTACATATCCTCCCTACATCACTTGTAAAAGTTATAGTGGGCCTAACTTGTCCATTATGTATGTTATTTTTCTTTCTTTTATAATTATTTTTAGAGAAAAAAGGTTTCACCGTTTCATCTTTACTGACTTGTTTTAAATCCTTATGATATCCTCTAGACCTTAATTCTTCTTTGAAAGTCTCTAATGCTTCATTCAACTGTATTTCCTATGTATGTAATCTAGAAATCCTGAGTGTTTGACTTTTGGTTATACTATTAAACAAACCCTGGATGCATACTATTTTGATGCAATAGTGTACCTCTCTCACCTTTACCTAAATGCACATCCAAAAAATCTATATGCTGGACATTGAACATTCTTTGTAAACCTTAAGAAATTAGTTGTTGATTCTAAGTACATGATGAAACACTCCAGATCTAACAGAGTGCCCTCCCATAACAAAAAAATATCTTCCACAAAAAGTCTAAAAAACTTTGTCTAGAAAAAGCATGTGGTATATCGACATAATCCTCTTCCCATTTTGCCATCACTAGGTTGGTGTAGCTATTGGCGCAAGCTGTGCCCATAGCTACGTCAACCTTCTGTAAATATACCTGTTCAGCAAACATGAAAACGTTTTCTAAAATTAAATCTAAAAGAACACATATCAAAAATATTACATCATTACTATATGTGCTATGCTTGTGTAAAAATGCTCTAATCGCCGGTACTCCCTCTAAATTGGGTATCGTAGTAAAAAGTGTGTTAACGTCCAGCGTAACCAGCAAACAACTTGATATGTCATACACTGAATTATATTCATACAAATCTTTGAGAAAATGTTGTGTATCCCTTAAAACAGTATCAGCTGTGTTAACAACTGATCTTAGATGGCATTCTACAAAAATGGGTAGTGGCTCTGTGAACCACCCACTGCCTGAAACTATAGGTCGCAAAGGTGGATCTGTAGGATCCTTGTGTATTTTGGGTACGCCATATATCATGGGTATCAGGGTGGCCGCGATGGTGCAGCTGTTAGCGTGGCCACCTCAAAGAAGAGGTTCTCCGGTTCGATCCTCGGCTGGGGTGCCTTCTGTGCGGAGTCTGCATGTCCTCCCTGTGGTCGCGTGGGTTTCCTCCGGGTGCTCCGGTTTCCTCCCACATCCCAAAGACATACTGTAGGTGGATTGGACACATAAATTGGCCCTAGGTGTGAGTGTGTGCATGTGTGTGCCTTCTGTGGAAAGGTTGGGCACCGGGTTGGCAACTCGACACCGTAAAACTCCACTGCCAATCATGAGCAGACAGGTGATCTGCTGTGGCGACCCCTAACCGGGAAAACCCGAAAGAAGAAGATGTATCATAGGTATCAATGGATATTCATCACTAAAGTATTCATACATTTCCTCATCCAGCAACCTATTCATCATGAGATCATATAATTCATTCTATCCATAAAGCCCAATTTCATTTTGGCATAAATCAGGTCATCAGATAACATAAAAAGTATTTTTTCATCATATTTAGTCCCATCAAAAATGACAATTCTGCCCCCTTTGTCAGCTGGGAGTATCTTTATATTCGGATTGTCTTTTAAAGTCTTTAGTGCTTCCTGTTCTGCTACAGTCAAGTTCACAAAGTTACTCAGAGTTCTTGCTTAATAACAAGTCTCGCTCGCATTTGTTAAAAAAATAATTCCACAGATGGTGAAAATTGTAGACAAAAAACACTAGGTTTCTTATAAATATATGTATTTTTATTGCCATGGCCTTTATATATTTGTCTAAGCATGCTATTTCTAGCTAATAACCTAAGTTGTAGCATAATTTCTGTATAATCTGCCCTTTTGGCTGGTATAAATGACAGCCCAAGATTCAGTACACTTACCTGTATTGGCGTAAGCTGGTAAGAGGACAAATTGAAAACTAGGTGTCTCGGCACCAATTTCTTCGCTAACCCCATCTCGAATAACTGCTTCCTTTTCTCATTCCTCATATCCATCTCTTTTATTGAAACAGGTAGTGTCGGAAAAGGGTTGGCACTCTGTGTTGGTGGTAGCGGCATTTTCTTCCTCACTCCTAGACTCTCGCTCTCATTAGATCTTGAAGCTATCTCAGGATCTGAAGATGCTGACGGCCTGACGTCACTCTGAGCTCCCTCTTGCTCATTAGTAGATGGAGCCTCAATGTGCTTCCGTTGGTTAAGATGTACTCGTGCATCTTCGATGTTCCTAGTTATTCTTCCCTCATTAGGATTACGGGGCCAAACAAAAATATGTCCTTTCATAAAATCATTATAATCACGACTCAGCTTCTTGCTTTTCACATTCTTTAATTTACTCTCATATGCTGACACGTTCATAAGGACATCCTCTAATTTGACCCTGTAAACGTCAGCCCAGGTCTAGTGTTAACTTCCTTTATTAATTCATCTACTTCTTTAGATAATTTATCATATTCTGGTTTGAAGAAGGTAATCAACAGTCTCATATAATTGAAGCTTAATTCCATATTTAGCTCTTGCCATTTCAGAAGTAACTCCGGAAAACTGGATCCATACGTGGGCATTTTTAAAACCCGCAAGCCTCTTGGAATTATTTTAAAATGCAAGCAAGCTTCTAGGTGTAAGTGTTGTCATTGATATCGCTTAAGACTATACAATTTGTTCTCAATGTCTCTTAGCTTGCTGGTAAAAATTTCCTTCTCTGATATATCAGTCATTTGTGTAGGTTCAGACTCACCCAAATTCAGACAGAATAGCGGATTTTCATTAAACCACATAAGCTGTGGTATTCTGCTAGTCAAATCTTGCTTCCTGGCAGCCTCCGGTACATAATCCAACTCCAATTCCAGCCCTTCGGCCATCTCTGTTGCAGCCCTTAAATATCAAAAGTCCAAGAAATCAAAACAGTTCTGCAGCAGTAAAGCTCCAGGATAAAAGCTGTGTAGAACACAAAGTAACTCAAAAACCTAAAATAACCAGGACCAAAAACGGCCTCAGGTTCAAGTAAAAACAGATAATTTAATATAAGCGTGCACTTTCATGCCTTACAGGCACTTCATCAGACAAATAAACATTTAAAACTCCATTTATATATCAATATATCATATTAAATCAGTTATACAGTAAATTAATGACATAACTTCCTTTCCTTCAAAATTGGATTTAAAAGCATATAGCCATTCTGTCCTGTAGGTTTATGTGCCTGCAACATTCAAATCCATTTAGTTTTCACATTTCTCTATAATATGATGTATACCCCACCCCCTCTTGCTTATAATGACGTTCTGTAGAACTAAAAACACAAAAGAATGTTCCTTATGTATTTGAATGTGCCTATATAGTGGACTACTAATGTCTTTATTTCTGATATGTTCCAACACCCATTCTTTTAAAGTCTTACTAGTCTTGCCCAGATAAAAACTACTACATAGAACACAGTGGGCAAGGTAGACTAAATGCCTACTACAGCAATCCGAGTAAGACGTTGGGGAAAAACTATATTCTGAAATTGGATATTTAAGCACTTTAACATTAGAAATATAGGGACAGGCTATACACCTCTTGCATGGAAAATGACCTTATTTACAGAAGTGCAGTCTTTTATCCATATTTTTATCTTTATCATTATAACACAACTGTCGCTTAAGTGATTAGGCATTCTTAAAACATCAGTTAACACAGTTGATACTGTTTTAAGGGATACGCAACATTTTCTCAGATTTGTATAAATATAATTCAGCGTATGACATATCAGGTTGTTTGCTGGTTACGCTGGACGTTAATACACTTTTTACTGTGATACCCACTTTAGAGGGAGTAGAGTTGATTAGAGCATTTTTACACAAGCATAGCACATATAGTAATGATGTAATATTTTTGATATGTGCTCTTTTAGATTTAATTTTAGAAAACGTTTTCATGTTTGCTCAACAGGTATACTTACAGAAGGGTGGTGTAGCTATGGGCACAGCTTGTGCCAATAGCTACGCCAACCTAGTGATGGCTAAATGGGAAGAGGATTATGTCCATATACCACATGCTTTTTCTACACAATTAAAGTTTTTTAGACGTTTTGTGGATGATATTTTTTTGTTATGGGAGGGCAGTCCATTAGATCTGGAGTGTTTCATCACGTACTTAGAATCAACAACTAATTTCATAAGGCTTATGAAGAATGTCCATGTCCAGCATATAGATTTTTTTGATGTGCATTTAGTTAAAGGTGAGAGAGGTATGTTGGATACATCAATGTACAGAAAACCATGTCGAAGAAATACACTATTGCATCGAAATAGTATGCATCCAGGGTTTGTGTTTAATAGTATAACTACTGTAATGCTTAATAACAAACAAGTCTCGCTCGCATAAATAACATACATAATGTACAAGTTAGGCCCACTATAACTTTTACAAGTGATGTAGGGAGGTTATGTAATGTAGTGAGAGAGAATTGGTCTGTCCTTATCTCTGATGATAAGGTGCATGAGTTGGTGGATGACATACCGAAATTTGGTTTTAAGAATGCCTAATCACTTAAGCGACAATTGTGTTACAATGATAAAGATAAAAATATGGATAAAAGACCACAGTTCCCTAAATATGGTACTTTTCCTTGCAAAAGGTGTGTAGCCTGTCCCTATATTTCTAATGTTAGTGTTTAAACATCCAGTTTCAGAATATACTTTTTCCCCAAAGTCTTACTCCGATTGCCGTAGTTGGTATTTAGTCTCACATGCCCACTGTGTTTTATTTAGTAGTTTTTATGTGGGCAAGACTAGTAGGTTCATACTAGGCTATCTGCCCTAGGGCATTTATAAGCCTAGCCAGAGTGTGTTTGGCTTTCGCCACCCATTTTAAATGAATTTTGCTATGCCCTTTTTCGAGGTTAGTATACTGTGCCTCTGTCTAACAGTGACACAGAAGTGATACCCGGGGTAAACCTACTATCTCCCATCCACTCATCAAGATTCCTCTTGAAGAGAGTCAATGAGGGACTCTGCCTAACCTGGACTGGGATTTTATTCCAGAGTGAAGGGAGCCTCTGGGTTATGAATCTGTCCCTCCAGCATGTCCTATTTATTTCAGTGCTGAGGTTCAAGTCTCTCGAGCGCGTAGCTCGATGGGATTTGGATTTTCTGAGGTGCAGCATTTCCATTAATTCCGGGTTGGACGTGGCTTTATATATCAGGCACAGATCGCCACTGAGCAGGCGGTATGCCACTGAGTAGAGCTGGAGTTTCTTTAACCGGGCAGCATATGACATCTGTTTGAGCCTTTTGATCATCTTGGTGAGGTACTTTTGGGGTCTTTCCAGTTGCTGCAGGTGTCTGGTAAGGTACATCCCAAAAGGGGCATTGTACTCATAAATTATGGGCCGGATGAGGGATGAGTAAAGAGGCACGATGACCTCCCCTGATCTAGATGTGAATCCCTTCATGATTAGGTGGGCTATATAAAATGTTTTTCTAACCACTTTGGCCACGTGGTTGTCAAATGAGAGATGGCTATCAACTTGGGTCCCCAGGTCCCTAATTACTTTTTCCGTACTTAGTGGATTACCACCTATGTGGTAATTTGTGGGCACTTTGTGCCAAAGGGGATGACGATACACTTTTTGGCATTTAGCTTGAGGCCATGGCTGTGGCACCAGTTGTCTGTTTCTATGAGGGCCTTTTGTAGGATGCTTGTGTCGGCTGGAGAGTCGATTATGGTGCCCAGTTTGCAGTCATCTGCGAACTTGGTCAGCCACAGTCCTTCCATGTTAGCCTGTACCTCTGAGAAATATATACCAAACAAGAGACGTCCCAGGACTGAGCCTTGTGGGACGCCACTTGTAACTGGTTTGGAGTCTGACATGGCTCCAGCAATTCTAACCATGTGGGTTCTGTCCTTGAGCCAGTTTGCAACCCATCTAGTGACATAGGGGTTTATATTTAAGCTGGTGAGCTTATCTATAATGCCCGAGTGGGGTATTGTATCGAAGGCTTTTGCAAGGCCCAGGTAGGCTGTGTGGACCACCTTCCCCTCGTCAATGACCTTGGTGACTGTTTCAAAGAAATCAACCAGGTTTAAGAGGCAGGATCTGCCCTTAAAGCCGAACTGGGTAGGATCCAGTGTCTGTAGGTCCCCGATATCTTTATTTATGATGTCCATGATGATCCTTCCCATAGCTTTGCAGACCAAGCTAGTCAGGCTTATGGGGCGGTAGTTTCCAGGATCCGTTGAGGCACCACCTTTGTGGAGAGGGACCACTGTTGCTGTACGCCACTCTTTGGGTACATATCCTGTAGTAAGGCTGAGATTGAACAGTAGTTTTATGTTTGGGTTTAGTTCTTCTTGGAGTTCATGTAGGACGCAGCCCGGGACACCGTCTGGTCCCATTGATGCTGTGTTTTTTGCTTTGGAGAGGGCGACTCTTACCTGAGCATCTGAGATGTCAGGGGGGCAGCACTTTGCTGGGATAGATAGTTGCCCTTTTGGTGGGGAAGGGGGGGAGAAGTGTGCGCTGAACCTGTCAGCTAGGATGTTGGAAATGTCTGTGTGTTCGGTGTATTTTTTGTCATTTTGGACTAATTCTGAGCATATCTGGGAATTCCCACCCAGGTTCCTAACATAACTAAAGAAAGCCTTGTGATTATCCTTAGTGTCCTGTGCAGTTTTTCTCTCGAAGCTGGCCTTAGACGATTTTATGAGTGCCCGTAGTTTTTTGCTAATACTGATCAGAGATGCCTTCCCTTTTTGGGATTTTGCTCTATCATGTAGTAGCTTCCTCCTTCTATTGTATAGTTTGTTTATGGCTGGGGTCCACCAGACAGGATTCCTAACTTTGGAGGATTGGTTCTTGGTTTTATTTGGGATTACATTATCCATGCATTCCTGAAAGTGTTCATTAGAATGCGTTTATAAAGGATTCTGTGGTCTGGGCTGTATTTTTCACAGGCCCGGGGGCTTTGAAGGATTCCACCTCGGTTTTAAGGAGTGTGAAATTTGCTTTAGAGAAGTTTTTCACTGTGGTTTTCTGGGCAGGGGCTGGGGTCGGGATGTGAATATCTAGTGAGATTAGTTTATGGTCTGATCTTACCAGTGAGGGATACACTTCTGGTCTGGAGCATAGAGTCCCCCATCTTGGTGATGATCAGGTCCAGTATGTTTTCCCATCTTGTGGGAGTGGCAACAAGTTGTTCCTTAGCATTTGAGTTTATAAATTCTAGGAACCTTCGGGCTAGGGTGTTGGAGCTAGAGTAATGCTCCCAGTCTATGTTAGGGTAGTTGAAGTCACCCAATATAATGGTGTTTGGAGAGACCTTCATATTTTCCATTGTTCTCAGGAAGGCCGAGTGGGGTTCCTGGGTTTGGGAGGGTGGTCTGTAGCAGGCTATAAACTGGAAGGCAGTTTTACCCACTGTTAGTTGCACATGGATAGTCTCTGATGCTTCGTGCTATGCCACCAACCTGGAGGTGTGGGTATCTGACGAATATTGATACTCCCCCTCCTTTTGTGGTTCGGTCCAAGTTTTTGGGCCAAAAAACATGGTATGAGGTATAACCTGGTAGTGCTGGGGTGCTCTCGGGAGCCTTGAACCAGGTTTCTGTTACTGCACAGATATCGATGTTCTCCATGCTAAGGAGAGTTTCGAGTGCATGCATCTTGAGGTTTAGACTTCTGGCGTTGAGTAGCATTACTCTTAGTTTCTTATCCCTTGTGATACCTATGGAGGTGGGTTTGTCTTTTGAGCCTTGCCTAAAAAAGGCACTATGGGGGTGGCAAGAGCCTTTGCCAATATCCGAAAGCCCAGGGGTGACAGGTGCAAGCCGTCCCTTGTCGAGCATGTCATCCCAGGCTGACAGGCATTGGATCCCCTTTGAATGACACCAATACTTAAGCCAATTGTTGAAATTGATCATCTTGTCTTCATACTGTGGCATCATTCTTGGTGAGGGTAAGATGCTACTCAAGGTCAGGGTCATACCGGCCTGGGCTACATGCTCAGAGAGCTCCTCTATGTCTCTCTTCATGTAGTCTAGGGAGGTACGTCTCAGGTCATTCACACCATCATGGACAATGACTGAGTCATATTTGTACTTGCCTTGGAGTGACCTGAGTGCTTGTGTTATGTGGCGGATCCTAGCGCCCGACAGGCAGCTCACCGTGACCTAGTGTGCCTGACGATAGAGTCACCTATTACAAGTGTATCAGGTGTATTGTTTAGCCTTAAGGGCTGTGACTGTTCGGCACACTGGCTTTGTGAGCTATGTGTTGCACGTGTTTTGTTTTGGGGTAGCGGTTGCTTGGGTGTCTGCTTTGGAGGTCTCTGCTGCTTAGGGAGATTTTTATGTAGAGCCTCCGAGTATGTTTTTGTGTGTTTATGTGTTTGGTTTGCTGTCGTGGTAGGTCTATGTGAGACTGGAATTGTAGTGAGTGTGGTTTCCTTCTCCTCCTGACTGGTTATGCCAATACTGAGTTGAGAGAGCTTAGCCTCCAGTTTTGGCTATATGGTTGCATCTCTCACATGTGTTGGAATTTGTCGGGAGGAGGAAAGGGTTGTCTGTGTACATGAGGCAGTTGTAACATTGCCTCAAGATTCCCAGATTCACCAGCTGGACCGGAGAGGAGAATTACAGCTGACCTTTGGACATGCTAGAATAGTATTGGGAATTCCGTTATAATTGAAAAAAAGGGCCAATGGTGAACAAAGTCCTCAAGGGGAGTGTATGAGGGTGTAGTGCGTTTAATTTTTTAGTGCTGACTTATATAATTGGTTTAGTGAGCAAGTGCCAGGCTTTATAGTGGGAATAGGGTGTTTATTATAAGCACTAGATCGGTTCTAAGGGAAAAAGTGAAGAGCCGAGAATGGTTTAAACCCAATTAAGCGGCGCTGCCCGATGCTGCGCTATACAAGGGGACTTGAAAGAGCTAGAAATTGGCCCAAAATGGCCAATGGACTACCAGATTCTTGTGCTGGGAACACTCCTCCAGGGATAGATAGGCTGCTCTAAGCTCCCCACTGCCACTGGTGAACAGATAAGCCTCCCTTTATCCAAGAAAGGAAATGGGCAACACAGCAACTTTCCAAAAGTCCAGAATAGAGCAAAGCCTGTATTTGGACTACTCTAGGTCAGGAAAGATGGGAAACAAGGATAATTTTTGCAACAAACAGCAGAAAAATGCAATAAATATGTAACGCAGGCTAGCGCACTTGAGTGTGTAGCCTCAACAGGTAAATGCAACAAACAGGACAAACTTTTAATTACAAGCACAAAAGCGCGCTAAACCTGGCTTTAAAGCAGGGGGTTAGAAAGAGATAGGAAATGGCCCAAAACGGCCAATAAGCTACAGGTCACTGGGCTGGAACCACTCCTCAAGGGACAAGATAGGCTGCTCAGAGCTCCCCACTCTCACTGATGAACAAAGAAGCTTCCTCCTATCCAAATAAGGATATGGGCAACACAGGAACTATGATGCAGCCCAGAGATCAGCAGTACCTGAAGACTGGACTATTCTAAAACAAGGAATTTTTTTTTTTTTTTTTTTTTTTTTTACAAAGTAGCAGAAATTAGGTACAGAAACAAAGTAAATGTTTTAATTCGGCTAGCGCACTTGAGTGTGTAGCCTACCAGTTAAACTAAGCAAAAACAAACTTTAAAAGTGCAAAAAACCTCAGAAATACAGGCAGGAATGCAATAAAACAACTTTGCAGAGCTTATTTAGTTAAAGAAACAGAGAAGTCTATATATACAGAAACAAACCGCTACCAAACGAAAAAAAACAGTAAAAATAAACCGCCACTGCAACCTTGTTCCAAACAGTAAAAAACCTGAACGCAAGTTTATTAAAGCAAAATCAAGCGTTTTCGCCACAAGCCACTTGTAGCTTCATCAGAGGAAATACAATAAAACCTTGAAAACGCATGTTTTAAATAACTTTAGACAGGAAGTGACATAACACATTTCACAAATTTGAAATTTAAAATGTAAAATGAACCAGCGCACCATTTATAATTAAAAACAACCCTCACATCTATGACTAGGACAATACAATATACACGCACTACAAAGCAAACCTAGAAGGTTATAAACATAAATATTCAAATGTAAATTATAAATAAAAAACCTCCTAATATATGCTATTCTTTTACTTAAAGAATTATTGCCTATGCAAAAATTTATTATTTTTAAAGATGGTTTTTAAACCATACACTGGACGTACCTCATAAACCATCAGATACCGAAATTTAAAGGCTTAGAAAAATATATAATAAAATAGAAATAGAAAAAATATATATACACATACTAAAATGAATTAATGCCTCTAAAATACAAAAGGCCAGATGTCTATATATTATTATATTATATCAAACCCTTTTTACCATCTACTATGAAAATAAGGGGACCAAAGTGAATTAAAAATAGTGATTACACAGAGGGAATGACATATTATTATATATTATCTCATGTAACTTCTTAATTTAAGAACAGCAGATATGTTACAATTTTCGTTAAGGCTTGGGAACCTGAAAGCATCTAACTTCAGTTGCCATTCTAATTCTCGATTTTCAAGTAAAAGGGAGTAAGGTCCACCCCTGATAGAAGTAGGAATATGATCAATAACTATAAATTCAAAGCTATGATCAGAGTTGGAAAAAACATGTTTGGCCAAAGCATTTTGACATTTTTGGTTCCTAATTGCATAAACATGCTCATAGATACGTTCACGGACCCTACGGTCCGTCTTTCCTACATAGAAACCAGGGCAACAGTTACAAAACGCAATGTAAATGACAGATTTCGTTTCACAATTGAATTTTTGGAATATCTGGTATTTTCGATTCCTAATAATAAAACTGTTGCCTGATCTAATCAACTTGCACCAGTTACAAAAACTACATGCAAACATACCTGTCTGTCTACTAAATATGTTGTTGTTCATATTCTTCTGTGTTAATTCTTCTAAATTGTTTCCTCTCCTGTAGGTGACCCTAGGTCTAAGACCTAATTTTTCGACTAAAAAAGAATTATTGGCAATAAAATGCCAATTTTTACAAATGATAGACCAGATGACCTGAGAGTCTATACAAAAAGTCGTAATAAAATTCAGACTGAATTTTATTACGACTTTATTATCTCGGGTCATATATATTTATCATTAGCTAACATTTGTTGCTTAACTAGTCTTTTAGTCGTAGATGTTAAGTCCAGAGAGAAAGAGAGGCTAATTTAGAAAAGAATTAACACGGAGGAATATGAACACAGGCAGGCATCTAATTTTATTTGACAATTATTGAATCGACGGCAATTTTGACCTGCCGAATATTCAAAATTCATTGTGAAAAATGTCGTTGGACACAACTGTTATAATGAAAGGTTTGGTGGCATTATCTGCCTGGCATGTTTATGCATTAGATCTTCAAAATAATGCTGACATGGCGCAACTCTGATGTAACTTTGACCGATCGCTGACTCGGGGTGAGGGGCTTACTCACTTTGCGCGAAAATAGAGCAGAAACGGCGGCTGAGACCAGATGCTTCAGAACTACGAAACGCAGCGAGGTATGGCTATGCTGTTCTTAAATTGAAGTTACGTAGTGGCTATGCTCAATAATGTGTCATTCCCTACAATCGCAATTCACTTTGTTCACTATTTTCATATTGAATGGTTTTTCCTATTTCTGTTACATTATATTTTCTAAAACTTTTATGAAGTTTAAAACCATCTTTAAAAAATAAAAAATTTTGCAATACAACAATAAGAGAAGAAGTTAAAGAATAAGATGGCATGTGGGTTTTGTTATAATTACATTTGAATATTATGTTTATAACCTTCTAGGTTTGTTTTAATGGTGTTATATGTGTCTGTCTTTAGATGTGAGTGAGGGTTGTTTTTAAATGAAATGGCGTTCTATTACATTTTAAATTTCAGGGCCCCAATGAATTGTGTGTCACTTTATGTCTAGAGATTATTTAAAACATCTTAAAAAAGGTACAATGTCAAAATTTTATTTATTAATTAACTGTGGCCAGCCTGATGCTGTAAACTTTAGTTCGTTTGATGAATTTCAATGTGATTTATTTTATATATACAGAAAAGCAGCTAAAACACTTCAGATGCACTTTAAAAGAGAGGGTGTTGGAACATGTAGTATATATCAGAAGTAAAGACATTAGTAGTCCACTATATAGGCACATTCAAATACATAAGGAACATTCTTTTGTGTTTTTAGTTCTACAGAACGGCATTATAAGCAAGGGGGGGATATACATATTATTGCAGAGAAATGTTAAACTAAATGGATTTTAATGTTGCAGGCACATAAACCTCCAGGATGGCTATGTGCCTTTAAAGCCAATTTTCAAGGAAAGGAAGTTATGTCATTAATTGACTGTATAATTGACTTAATATGATGTTTAAATGGAGTTTTAAATGTTTATTTGTCTGATGAAATGCCTGTAAGGCATGAAAGTGCTTATGTATATTAAATTATCTGTTTTTACTTGAACCTGAAGCCATTTTTGGTCCTGGTTATTTTAGTTTTTGTAATATTATGTCAGCAGACACATTTGCTAAGGTGAAGTGACAACTAATGAACTGCTATGTGGCTAGTAGTGCAAAACGTGTTGCATATGGAGGTGAAGAAATTCATACCGAAGGCTCAGTAGTGCTTTCATGTTATGTGACTAAGAACTGTTACAGCTTTGTTATTCATGTGGTTCAGCGACCAGTGCAGTCATTATTGGGTCTCTGAGAGAGTTTGAGAATGAGTCTGCTTTCTTTTACCAAAGAAGTTCATCGTAAAAGCACATATCCTAGTTCCAGTTTTTCTGAAGCCATTTTCTGAGTATGCTAATGTTTTCGATGACAAATTGGGCAAACTTCCAGATGTTCTTCATGTTTCACTGTTGCAGTCATCACATTTGGGTTATCTGCCTGCAGGTAGCCCTCAGCCAGCCTGAATACCAGAGTCTTGGGATTTCTGCGTCGGATGCTATCACTTCTTCCATAACGTCAGGGGTATAAAACATGCAGCTGACACCATTACATCAGTCTTTTTTGCCTGCGGTGCCCGAAGCAGAAGCAGTTCGCAAGTGCTGGTCGGACGACTCCTGAAATTTTTGATGTTAAGTTGTCTATCTCGCCTTCATTCTTGCTGGATGGGTTCGGAGCCGACCTCGGCCACTCTAAAAGCTCGAGTTGGTTCCACCGGCTCGAGGCTCCCCTTATATCCCACAATGCTAGGCGTGAGTTACCCCAGATCTCGTTTGCCGCTACAGCTATCGAGACGTGTTGCTTCACCGGCTTCAGGTTAGTGTAGGAACTAGTTTAAAAAGTTGAATTTAAACCCTTTAATTTAGTTTTCCTTACAGTTTCCCCTTACCTTTAAGGTCTTTATCCCTTTAATCTAGTTTTTCTTTAATTTTTTACCTAAGAACTTAGTTCTTCCCTTAGGCCTTCGGGTCCTCCTATTCCCTTGGAGTGTGTGTGTTTTTGTAGGGAATTTATACATTAAACAACTAAATTCTTAGTTTAATTTCTGTTTTTAGTTTTTTAAGTGTAATCTGTGTGCTTGTGTTTGTGTGTGGTTAGACTTGTTCCTTGTCATGTCCAAGGATTCGAAGGTCTCAGGCTTCAAGAAGTGTGACTCGTGCTGTCAGGAAATGTCTCTGACAGACGGTCACACTTCTTGTGTGTACTGCCTGGGACCTTTACACCTGCAGGACTCTTGTGCTGTTTGCCATGGCTTCAGCCCCAGAGTCCTGCAGGAAAGAAAAAATAAACTTATTTTAAGAGGTTTACTTAAGCCTGAGGGTTCCCTTACTGTTCCTCCGGGAAAACCCTCCAAGGCTTCTAGGTCTTCGGCTCCAGCATCTGAGCCGAGACTAAAAGCTTGAAACCTCCGTCTACATCGGCTCCGGCTGGAGCCGATGAGTCTCAGACTGTAGTTTCTGTGGTTTCCTCGGCTCCCGCTGGGGCCGGTATTGAAATTCCTTTGTCGGTTCCGACTAGACCCTCGGAACCGACATCTAGAAAGAGGTCCAGGTCACCGTCCCTTGGCTCCGTTCATTCGGCTCCAGCATCTCCCTTGCTGTCTGAACAGAGCCATAGATCTCACTCCTCTAGGTCATCGAGGCTTTTGGACCATGACTTTCAGAGGGTAGTGAGTCGACTTCTTAAGTCCGAGGCACTGGCCCAAATGCTTCAGAGCCCGACTCATCAGTCGATGCCTGACCCTGTCCCCATTATGTTCCTCCTCCGACTCCGTTGAGCTCGGGCGGAACCGAGACTGTGGTAGCGTCGGAGCCGATACAGATGTCTTCGGCTCCATCGGCTCGATTTCTTCCTTAGAAGAATCTCGGCGCCGACTTCCTCGTCGGCTCCGAGGGGTGAGTGGCATCGGACCCTTGTCCGACCCCGCTGTCCCTCTCGGAGCTTCGGGCTGGTGAGTTCGGCTCCGACATCGGCCTCGAGCCATCACTGTCGGTGCCGAGGGAGGTTTTAGCTTTCGGGCGGGACCTCTGGCTCTGCCTGACAGGGGTGCGTTCGAGGTCATGCGGAGTGTGTTGGAACCTGGTTCAACTCCACAGTCGGCTCCGTCCGCCTCCCTCTTCGGTGCCTCAGGTCAAGTCGACTCACTCCTCATTCCAGACCGCAGAGAGCCAGCTCCTCAGGAATCCCCTGTTGGGATCTCATCCTCTTCCGAGGCCTCTCCTGATTTGGCAGAAGAGCCCCTCGAAGAGAAAGTGTAAGAGGAAACACATAGACTCACCTGAGTCCGTCACCTCTGACACAGATTTAGAGGATTCGAGGGTTCCCCGTTCCCCTTCTGAAGATGTCTCATTTGCAGACATTCTAGAAATCCTCAAGCAGAGGGGAAATTGGCCAGCCCTCAACCCTTCGGAGGATGAATCTGTGTACCTTGAGGCATTTGGCTCTCGCCCTTCCACCTCCTTGGTGTCTCCCCCCTTTGACCCCTCATGCAGGTGGTAGCAAAGGCATGGACGGCTCCTGATTCAGTGGACCCCACTCCCAGGAGACCCTCAAAATTTATCACGGCACCAACAGATAAACAATTTCTGACAAAAGGAGTTTCTGTGGATGCTATGGTGGTTGCTGCTGCCACTAAGAAGGAACTAGCTGATCCTTCAGTGCCTGTCCATCCACCTAACAAGGAATCTAGGTCTATGGACAGGTACGGGAAGCGGATGTTCTCATCAGCGACCTTTGCTATGCGTTTGCTGAATTACCTATGCCATTTTACTCGTCTTCAAAGGGACTTGATCAAAGAAGCGAGTGACATGTTGAAGGATCCTACGGCTGCGGGTTTTCAGGATAAGATGAACACTCAGCTGGCTACCCTGAACTCCATAGCTAACTCCTCCATGCGCCTCCTCTCTTATGCGGCTGATGGAGCGAGCAGGGACAGGTGTGGCCTTACGCAGGCATGCCTGGATGCGGCTATGCAACTTTGCGGACCCCTTTAAAACGTCATTCACTAATTCCCCGTTTGATGGATCATCTCTTTTTGGTCCTCAAGTGAAAGAAACCTTGACTAGGTGCGAGACAGATGGCAAGACTCTTTCTGCCGTCGGAGTCCGTTTCTCCACTCCTTCTAGGCCTTACCCCAAAGGCCAGAAAAGTGGAAAATGTGGTTCGAAAACAATCTCAAGGGACTTTGCCTGGCGACAGAGTCGGTTCCCGCCAGAGGCAGAGGGGGGAACAACAATGGTAGACGTCGCCCTAGAGGCAGGGGGGGGTCCGCAGAACCAGGGCAGTCGAGAAACCTTCTCTGATAAGGCCTTTCAGCATCCCTGAGGTGTTGCCCGACTGCCCACCTTCGGAGGCAGTCGGGGGAAGATTGTCTCTGTACCCAGAAGCCTGGCTATCCCTGACTCAAGACAAATGGGTACAATCCATCATTTCCGAAGGCTATTCCATTCCCTTCGTTCGCATTCCAAACCAATCAAAAAAATCCCTTCCAGATGTTCCACCCGCTCAAAGGGATCTTGCAGCTTTGGAAATTTCAAAGCTGCTTGCAAAAAGAGCAATTCAGCCAGTTCCAGCAGACCAGCAAGGATCCGGAATCTACTCCAGGTTCTTTTTAGTTCCAAAGAAAACAGGGACTGGAGACCAATTTTGGATCTCAGTATCTTGAACAAGTCAGTCAAGAAAACAAGATTTCGGATGGTCACGCTGCAGTCCATCCTTCCCCTATTGGGAAAGGAAACTGGATGTGCTCTATAGACCTTCAGGATGCGTACTATCACATAAAAATGAACAGACGCTCCAGAAGATTTCTCCGCTTCAGGCTGGGAACCAGTCATTTTCAATTCAGGGCCCTGCCCTTTGGTCTCACCACTGCCCCGGTGTTTACCAAATGCATGGCAGTGGTAGCTTCTCACCTGAGACGTCAAGGATTCCAGGTGTTTCCATATTTGGATGACTGGCTCCTCACAGCTCCCACCAAGCATCTTCTTCTAATGGCCAGGGACTACACCTTTCGCATTAGTCAAAATTTAGGCATTTCAATAAATTGCGAAAAGTCTGTTTTGTCGCCTTGTCGTACTATTACCTTCATAGGCGCAAATCTAGACACAGTCAACATGTCTGCGAGACTAACAGATCAGAGAATAACAGACATACACAAACTGGTCTCGCTCCTCTTCAGCAGCAACAGAATCAAAGCCAGGTTAGTTCTGAAAGTGTTGGGGATTATGGCGGCTGCCATACCTCTGCTTCCATTAGCCAGATTCCACATGAGAATCCTTCAATGGATGCTCTTCACACAATGGTCATACCAGCAACTTCCGATGTCCCACACCATTATGGTTACACAAACATGCAGAAATCATCTTCTGTGGTGGATGTCTTCCCCTCAGCTCTTATTGGGAAGACCTTTGTTCCTCCTCCGGTTGCTACTCTGACAGCGGGCACCTCCCTGATCGGGTGGGGGGCATTATCAGGGCAGAACTGTCCAGGGCACATGGCAACCAGACGAATGCCACTTGCACATAAATGTTCTAGAGATGAGAGCAGTGCTTTTAGCATTGCAAGCCCTTCAAGACTCTCTTCCCTTGGGAACGATAGCAATCCAGGCGGACAATATGTCTGTAGTGTGGTATATCAACAAACAAGGCGGAACCAGGTCCTACCCCTGTGTCGAGAAGCACTCAGACTGTGGCAATGGGCGATTTCTTTTCAGCGGTTTCTGATAGCAACGCACATCCCGGGAAGTCCAATCAAATCGCGGACAAGTTGAGCAGAGCTATCCTCATGCCTCACGAGTGGTCTCTGAAAGACTCTGTTGTGAGAGAAATTTTTCTCAAGTGGGGTCAGCCTTGCTGCGACCTTTTGCTACTCCCCAAAACAGCAAGTGCAGAGATTATTTCACCCTATTCCCTTTACCAGGCCAACCCAGCAGAGACGCTCTAGTCCAAGTTTGGCCCGGGGACTTCTGTATGCATTTCCTCCCTTCCCACTAATCTCTCAAGTGATACAGAAAGCTATCGCTCAGAAGGCCTCGTTGATCCTCATTGCTCCTTACTGGCCTCGACAAGTTTGGTTCCCCTTTCTTCATCATTTTCTGTTGAGCGACCTTGGCATCTGGACCTAGTTCCAGATCTTTTATCCATCAGTCGGGTCAGTTTCATCGCTCCCTTCCTCTCTGAACCTCACTGCTTGGTTCCTCCAGTTCCAACCTTAGCCAGGCTTCCTCAAATATCTCACTCTGTCCGAGATATTTTGATAGCTTCCATAAATCTTCCACTCGAAAGATTTATTTGAGTAAGTGGAAACGTTTTGCCTATTGGGCTCAAGGAAGGGACATAGATCCTTTCACTGCTTCCATCCAAATGGTCCTTGATTTCCTAGCTGAACTCTTCCATGCAGGTTCATCTCCTTCTACTCTTAAAGTTCAACTGGCAGCTATTTCTAACTTTCATGTGGGCATTTCAGAGTCTGCCATAATGTCTCACAAGCTTTGCAAAGCCTTTTTGAAAGGAGTTTTTCTACTCAGACCTCCTATAAGAAATCCTCCTCCTCCTTGGGACCTAAATTTAGTTCTTAGTTCTTTGATTCTTCCTCCTTTCGAACCTGCAGCCTCCTGTTCTTTAAATTTGCTATCATGGAAGACTCTCTTTCTGGTAGCTATTACTTCAGCTAGAAGAGTTTCAGAACTTCATGTACTCAGCTGTCGACCTCCTTATCTGTTGTTCCATAAGGACAGGGTATCTTCTGAACCAACCCGTCCTTTTTACCTAAGATAGCCTCAAGGCGTCTAACCTTAATCAAAGCATTGATCTCCTGTGTTTTTCCAGAATATTCTAATAGGTCTGAACAAAAATTGCATTGGCTAGATGTTCATCGTCAGTTAAGGTACTATTTGGATAGAACCAAACAATTCAGAAAATCTGACCAGCTGTTTGTCTCCTATGCAGAAGGCAGAAAGGGACTTTCAGTTTCAAAGGTATCATTATCTAGATGGCTAACATCTCTGATTTCCCTTGTTTATGAAATTAGACACCAAAAGCTGCCTAACAAACCTAAAGCCCATTCTACCAGAGCTTTGGCTACTTCTATAGCCTTCCAAGACAGACTGCCTATTGACACCATTTGTGCAGCGGCTACTTGGGCTACTCCTCACACTTTCATTTCTCATTATAAGTTGGATTTAGCTTCTAGGCATAGAGCTAACTTTGGTTCCACTGTTCTCAAGAGTCTGTTCCGTTAGACCACCCAGGACAAGGTGCTAGGGACGGTCCCATCCAGCAAGAATGAAGGCGAGATAGACAACTTAACATATAGAAGTTATGTTCTTACCATAACGTTCCATGTTAGTTGTCTTCTTCTCGCCTTTCTCCAGGCACCACCTCCTTCCCCCTGGCCTGGACAGACCTAGAGGAGTTTGTGACCTCTCTTTCTACCACCTCTTTACTTTAGGTATATGCTCTGCTGTGCATATTTCCTAGATCAGGATGTAGGTCACCCTTCTCTTCACCCTTGTTTATAGAGGTGGACTTTGTTTCTAGTTATTCTGCTACTATTATAAGCTGGGCCTAGCTTACAAACGAGATCTGAGGTAACTCACGCCTAGCATTGTGGGATATAAGGGGAGCCTCGAGCCGGTGGAACCAACTCTCGAGCTTTTAGAGTGGCCGAGGTCGGCTCCGAACCCATCCAGCAAGAAGAAGGCGAGAAGAAGACAACTAACATGGAACGTTATGGTAAGAACATAACTTCTATTTTTCGAGTTTCAGACCTGAAGTCTTTTAAAAGATAAGTACCCCGTTAGGGATACTTTTTTCTTGCTCTAACCGATGTCAGAAAAAAATAAATGTCTTGACTATGGAAAGCAAGTACCTCATAGAGATTTTTCATTCTTACTGCGTCACCTGTTTAGGCCCAGACCAAAACGTCCCTCGCTGTCGGTTTTGTGCCTTGTTCAACGCCTGAACTATCCATCGACGGGCAATTTTTGTAGCTAAATACTTTCCCTCTCGATCTCCGTACTCCGAAATGGCATCGGTAAGCCATCCGACTACTGATCTTCTGAAAAAACGTAAGGATAAAGACAGAGACAGACCGCATAGGTCCAAAACTGCCGACGATGCTACCGTTAAGCTAGTCACCAGTCTGCCGGTACTCATTGAGGCGCTTTCGCAGCCCCTGATACCCACTTCTACAGGTTCACAGGCCTCTACTGAGACCCATTCGGAGTCTGGTATGCCGCGAGATTCTTCTTCAACTATATAACCTGCAGGTGTCTCTAGCTTGGATGCATCCGGAGCCGCTGTGCAGGCACCACCTTCTGAGGGTGTATTCAGACCTACAGATTTTCATGTTAAACCAACGACTTAGTTTCAAACCAAAAATTCTGAATTCTCAGGCCTAAAGTTCACACTACGCCTAGAAATCCGACGACCAAAGTGCATTCTCAGGCCCACAGGCCTCAAAAACAAATTATTAGAATGGCTGAAGACCTTATTACCTTAATTAGGGGAAGCCAACCTTCCCCTTGAAAGAGACCTAGAACTGATTTTTCTTCTGATTTTTCTGATCAGGAATCTGATATCTCTGTTCCTTCTGACTACCAGGACATGCCCTTATCTAACTATGAGGATTCTGATGCAGAGGATTCCATTCCCTCTGCTTCCCCTCCAGGAGATTTTTCTTTTGGTGAAACCCTGCATACCCTTAGGGAGCATTTCTGCTGTGAACGCCAGGACTACTCTCAGTCCAAAACGAGACTCCGGGAATTTTTAAACCTGCTTCACCACAGGCTTCTAGCTATCCTTCCTGTTCTGGAGATTGTTGATGTTTTTTTGGAATCCAGCCTTACCCTGGATACTTTGCTTCCAGCTCCCAGGAAACCTGACAGGTACTGTAGAGTACCTGGCTCTCTCAAATTCTTTTCAAGAATCCTACTGTGGATCCAGAGACCATTTCCCAAGGACCAAAAGGCATTAAGGCTACTATTGCCAAGAATCCTACCCCTTCTGACAGGGATTCTAGGTCTTTAGAGAGATGGGGTAAGAAGGTATACACCTCTGCTACTCTGGCCATTAGGGCTTTAAATTGCCAGTTTCACATGTTAAGTATCAGCATCATATTATGGGGCTAATTAAACAGAAAATGGTGTTGATTCCTGACTGTGCAGAACACAAAGGTTTACAAGAGTTAATGCATTCTGCTGACCAGGTTGGTAAACCTACTTTGCAGTGTGGTTTTGTTGCTTTAGAAGCATCTTGTAGGGCTGTTGTCACTGGGTCTTTTCTTAGAAGGCATGCTTGGCTTTAGGAACAAAACTTGCCAGATCATGTCAAAGTAAGATGGATGCACCCTTAAACCAAGAATGCCTTTTTGGCAATAAAGCAGAACTAGTTCTCAAAAGGATGGAAGAGAAAGCTAAATATTTGCAAACTGTTAAAGATTTCTTACAAGTACAACCACCTAGATTCAGTAGGCACTGGCCTTCAAAGAATTGGTCCTTTCCAGTCCCTTCCAGGCCTTCTCAGTCCAAACCCAGGGGCAGCAGACCCCCAAGACTTCAGTCTTAGTTTAGGCACAGATCTAAGCAGTGGGGTGCTCCCACTTCCAAAACAGGGAGTAGTAAGCCACCCCCTATGGTAAACTTGCACAATGGATGGCCAGACCACCCCCCAAACCAGTGGGCGGAGGCCCAAAAGCAAGTACTTTCTCTCCTCAGCATCAAGGTTATTCAGCCTGTCCCAGCAGAACAAAGGGGACAAGGCTTTTATTCAAGACTATTCCTGGTTCCCAGAAAAGAAAATTCCTGGTGTCCTATCCTGGATTTATCTATTCTCAACAGCTTTCTGGTGTTTCCAAAATTCAAAATGCTAACTCTCCAACAGCTGCTTCCCATGCTAGCCAAGGATGCCTGGCAGGCAACCCTAGACTTAAACGAGGCTTGCCTGCACATCAACATATGGGAATCTTGCATGAAATACCTTTGTTTCAGGGCAGGCTCTATGTACTTTCAGTTCTCTGCACTTCCCTTTGGGTTATCTACTGCGCCCAGGGTATTCACAAAGTGTCTAGCTCCAGCCATAGCTTTTTGCAGGCAGAGAAGTATTTAGATTTACCCATACTTGGACGATTGCCTGATTCAGGCAGAAAGTCAGGACTTGCTACTACAGCACCTGGCATTTTTAAAGAAACTTCTAACTTAATTGGGGTATACCATCAACAAAAATAAATCACACCTAGTACCCTGCCAACAGATTGTATTCCTGGGAGCAAGCTTGAACACAACTTCCCAGATGGCATTCCTCACTCCAGAGAAACAAATTTATTTGACAATGTACTTCAACTTACTAGCCACAAAAACCCAGCTGTCTGCAAGGAAAATACTGCAAGCTCTGGGATTCATGGCCTCTTGCATTCTGTTAATTCCATATGCAAGACTGCATATGAGGAAACTTCAGTGGTATCTAAAAAGTCTATGGTGTCAACATTCTCAGGACCTGGAAACAATAATTCCTGTCATTCCGTGCCTAAAGGCAGAGTTCCTTTGGTGGGCAGAGGCCTGCAACCACAACAAGGGACTCTCTTCACTCTACCCCCTGCCGCCCAAACCCTAACAACAGACTCATCAGACTATACATGGGGGCTCACATGGCAGGGCAGTGCATTCAGGACAAATGGAACCCAA
This sequence comes from Protopterus annectens, assembly GCF_019279795.1. Taxonomy (NCBI): domain Eukaryota; kingdom Metazoa; phylum Chordata; order Ceratodontiformes; family Protopteridae; genus Protopterus; species Protopterus annectens. Next base: position 1,343,427,305 of record NC_056743.1, on the reverse strand, counting down.
AGCAGAAGCACCTGCATATCAGTCAAAAAGAAATGTTAGCTGTACAGAATGCTCTGACAGCCTTCAAAGGCCTTATTCTTTCAGGATAACTACTGGTAAAGAGAGAAAACACTACAGTTATATGGTATGTAAACAAGCAGGGGGGAACACATTCCTACCCACTTTGCTGAGTAGCCATGGCTCTGTAGAACACAGCCTTCAGCAACCAAGAGCACCTACAAGCTCAATTCCTGCCAGGCAAACTAAATTCACTGGCAGACGACTTAAGCAGAAATCTCATGGACCCACACAAATGGAAACTGGAACCCAAAATATTCAAGCTCTTGGGGAACAGATGGGGATACCAGAGGTGGACCTGTTTGCTTCCCCTCAAAACTATCACTTGAACAAATACTGCACCAGAAATCCCCACAGCCAAACTTGGAAGGTGGATGCCCTGTCCTTTTCCTGGGAAAGCCTCTCAGTCTGTGTCTTTCCCCCTCTGCCTCTCCTTTCGAAGGTTCTACTAAAGATCAAACAGGACAAGCCAAGGACAGTCCTGATGGCACCAGACTGGCCATGCCAGCACTGATATCCTCTTTTGTGCAGTCTGACAGTGCTACAACCTTGGCACCTGCCTCAGACCCTTTCCCTGCTGTCCCAGCAGGGGGGCCAAATTCTGCACCCTCAGCTTCAGACCCTGAACCTTGCAGCCTGGCTGATTCCCTGACCTCACCTCTAGCAACCCTCAGTAAGCAGGTGCTGGATGTCATTCTTGAGACAAGGAGGCCTAGTACTAGAAAATCCTATTCAGAAAAGTGGAAAATATACTGTTCCTGGAGCCAGTCTCAAGGCATGAGCACAACTTTGCCCAGCTTATCTGATATACTAGATTACTTAACAGAAATGCTCCACAATGGCCTATCCTTCTCTTCAATTAAGATTCATGCCTCTGCCATCTCAGCTCATTATAGTACTGAGCCATCCGTCTTCTCTCATCCTCTGGTAAAACTGTTCCTTAGAGGGGCCAAAAATTTAAGACCTCCCAGGAGAGCTCCCACTCCAGCCTGGGACCTTAACTTTGTGTTGGAAAAACTTACCCCCTTTGAACCGGCTGCTACAACAGAGTTGAAATTCCTCTCATGGAAAACAATTTTACTTCTAGCCATCACTTCAGCAAGAAGAGAGTCTGAACTGCAGGCCCTTATGGCAGTGGAACCCTTCATTATCTTCCATGCGGACAGGGTTTCCCTCAGGACTAACCCATCTTTTATGCCCAAGGTGGTGTCTGGTGTGGCTTTAAACCAGTCCATTCATTTACCTACTTTTTTCCCTAATCCTAAAAATAAAGGGGAAAGGATACTGCATTCTTGAGACGTGCACAGACAGCTTAAATTCTATTTGGACAGGACTAAGCCTCTCAGAAAATCTGACCAGCTGCTAATCAGCTTTGCTGCGGGGGCAGTGGGGGAAGGCCATTTCAAAGCAAGCCATATCTAAATGGATAGCACACTATCCATTTCTGCTACAAGCACCATGGAAAACCTTCTCCACAGGGGATAAGAACACATTCCACTAGGGCTACATCTACCTCTACTGCATTTCTCAGAGGAGTCCCTACCAGGGACATCCTGGAAGCTGCAACCTGGAGCTCTGTACACACTTTCACCAAGAATTACCACTTGCCTATCTTTTCTAAATCCAGAGCTGGGTTTGCCTCAGCAGTCTTACAGGGCCTGATTGCCAGGTCTAATTCTTCTTAATCTACCTCCACCCTTCTTTAGCTTTGGGAATCAACCCAAATTTGATGACTGCAACAGTGAAACACAAAACATAGTACAGTTGTGTACACTTACCATAAATGTAGATGTTCGAGTGTATTCACTGTTGCAGTCTGGTTACTCTCCTACCAGCCCCCTGATTGTCTTTGCTTTCACCTATCCTTTTTGGTTTGGCATATCTTATACTATGTGTATTTGCTTTTTGCTGGGGGTGTTCCACACCATATAATTGCTTCCTATTTTGGGGGCACCTGACATCTGGGGCAAGAAAAACTGATGTAATGGCGTCGGCTGCATATTTTATACCCCTGACGACCTAATGTCATGGAAGGAGCGCCAGCATCCGACACAGAAATCCCAAGACTATGTAATTCAGGCCGACTGAGGGCTACCTGCAGGCAGATAACCCAAATGTGATGACTGCAACAGTGAATACACTCGAACAGCTACATTTATGGTAAGTGTACACAACTGTACTTTGTATACTCTATGAAGTTAGACCCAGAGGTGAGTCCAGTGTTCAGACCAGCAAGAAAAGTTCTGATAGCTCTGCATGATAAAGTCAAAGCTCAGTTGAATAAAATGGTGTAGCAAAATCCAATTTGTCCAGTTACAGAACCAACTGAATGGGTGTTGTCTGTGGTAGCACCCCACAAAAAAGCTCAGACGAAATCAGAATATGTATTGACTCAAGAGATTTGAACAAAGTGCTAAAGAGACCACATCATCCAATGCGTACAGTCGAAGTTGCAACCCTAATACTGAATGCCACTGTTCCTGTTTTGGATGCAAAACGTTCATTTTGGCAAGTGATGCTCGATCGCAAATCCTCATTACTGACTTTCAGTACCCTGTTTGGCAGATATAAATTCCTAAGGATGCCATTTGGAATAAATTCTGCAAGTGATGTCTTCCAGCGTGCAATGGAGCAAATTTTTTCAGGTTGTTCTTGTGCCATAATAGTAGATGATTTATTGGTTGGCGGCAGTGGTGAAGTAGGGCATGACAGAAACTTTGAGAGTTCTAGACAGAGTATGTGAAGTGAACTTAAAGCTCAGTCTTCTGAAGTGCAAGTTCAGACTACCAAAGGTTACATATGTAGGTCATTTATTTACCAGCACTGGCTTGAGACAAGACCCTTGCAAGCAATCAGCTATTCTTGAGATATCAGCACCAGATAATGTTCATACTCTACAATGTTTTCTTGGCATGGTCAAGTGTTAAGGCAAGTTTATACTAGACTTCCATGAGATGACAGCACCTTTAAGAGAGCTGATGCGCAAAAATGTTACATGGTCTTGGTTGGAACAGCACCAGAAATCATTTAAAGACCTTAAGCAGAAAATTGTCACCCTGTTTACGTTAAGATACTATGATGTCAATAAACAGGTCACTGTTTCCTGTGATGCTTCAAAATTTGGTATTGGCGCAGTTATTCTTCAAGAAGGCAGACCAGTAGCCTATGCATCTAGAACCCTTACCCAGACTGAAGTGTAATATGTTCAAATTGAGAAAGAATGTTTGGCAATAGTATTTGCATGTTCAAAGTTTCATGACTATATCTATGGTTGAGCTTTTCAGATTGAAACTGATCACCAACCGCTAGTTACTATTCTCAAGAAATCTATACATTCAGCTACAGCGAGATTACAAAGAATGATGCTCAAATTTGCAAATGTCCAACTTCAAAATGGTCTATACAGAAGGCAACCTTCTGTATCTGGCTGATTCCTTATCCATATCACCCAGAAATAGAGCAGAACAGCTTGACGCAGAGAATTTTGACTTGGACGTAATGGAAGTGCATCATTTTTCTACCAAGAGACTTGATGAGCTGAGATCATACAAAGACTGATTCAATTTTGCAAAAGTTCAACCACCATATTAATGCTGGATGGCCATCAAAGTAGTCAAGTGTAGCACCTGAAGTGTAAACTTATTTTCTTTATAGAGTTGAGATGCTGACGGAAAATGACATTTTTTTCAAAGGTCCTAAAATAATTGTTCCTGCTTCCTTACAATAAGAATATATCTAGGTTTTGCATTGTGGTCACCCAGGATGTTCTTTGTGTTTCCGTGTTGCAGTCATTACATTTGGGTATTTCTTTTGGCAGGTTGCCCTCAGTCGGCCTGATTAACAAAGTCTTGGGTCCTGCGTCGGTTGCTGTCACTTCTTCCATTATGTCAGGTCGTCAGGGGTATAAAACATGCAGCCGACGCCATGACATCGGTCTTTCTTCTTGCTGTGCGGTGCCTGAAGCAGAAGCAGTTTGCAAGTGCCGGTCGGCCGACTCCTGAAATTTTCGTTTTCGAGTTTCAGAACCGAAGTCTTCAACTAAAAGTTAAGTACCCTGTTGGGGAAACTTTCTCTTGCTCCTTACCGATGTCAGTAAAAGTTAATAATTGCATTACTTGTGGGAAGCAAATACTTCATAAGGATTTTCTTTTGTACTGTATTCCTTGCCTAGGGCCTTGACACAACGTACCTTGCTGTCAGTTTTGTGCTAAATTTAATCAACGCACTATTAAACAGTATATTTTCGCCTCTGAATATTTTGGCTCACGATTTAATTATCCAGAAAATGTCGTTGGTTAGCAATACGACTACCGGAACACCTAAAAAACACAAAGAAAAAGACAGAGACAGGCCGTTGAGGTCAAAAACTGACGACGCTTCTCATAAGCCAGTCGCCAGTTCGCTGGTACTCAGTGAGGTGCTTCACAGCCCCTGATACCTGCCACTTCTGATTCGCAGGCCTCTACTGAGACCCATTCGGAGTCCAGTATGCTGCGAGATGCTTCAAATATGGAACCCGCGGATGTCTCTGCCTTAGTTGGGTCCAGAGCCGCTGTGCAGTCACCAGCTTCTGAGGGTGTTTTCAGGCCTACAGATTTGTATATTAGACCAATGCCATCTTCAGAACTAATGCCACTAAATCTATGTCTAAAAAATCGACGCCTGGGCCACATGTGCAGGCCCCTATGCCTAAAAAACAAATTATCAAAATGGCTGAAGATTTAATTACTCTGATCAGGGGTAGCCAACCCCCTCCTTCTAAGAGGCCTAGGCAAGACTTTGATTATGAATCTTCTTAACAGGATTCTATTTCTTCTGACTCTTTTAATGAACTGGATTTATCTATACCTACATTTGAGGACTCTGATGCAGAAGATTCCATTCCTTCTGCTTCCCCCTCCTGAGGATTTTCCTTTTGGGGAAACTTTATATACCTTAAGGGAACATTTTCACTGGGAAAGTCAGGATTTCTCTGAATCTAAAAAGAGACTTAGGGATTTTCTTCTTCTTCCTCAGCATAGGCCTTTGGCTATACCTCCTGTTTTAGACATTGTTGATGATGTTTTTTCAGAATCTAGTATGTCTCCTGATTCTCTGCCTCCGGCTCCTTGTAAGCCAGACAGATACTACAGGGTTCCTGACTCCCACAAATTTCTTTTCAAAAATCCTATTGCAGATCCTGAAATCATTTCTCAGGGTCCCAAGGGCATTAAAGGCCTCTACTGCTAAAAATCCTACCCCTTCTGATAGAGATTCCAGGGCGTTGGATAGATGTGGTAAGAAGGTTTACACTTCTGCAACCTTGGCAATCAGGGCTTTAAACTGTCAATTTCATATGCTTAAATATGAACAGCATATCATGGGACTACTTAAACAGAAAATTATGTTAATTTCTGACTGTGTGGAAAATAAAGATTTACATGATTTATTGCATTTAGCTGAACAAGTTGGAAAACACTTTGCAATGTGGTTTTGATTCTTTGGAGGCCTCTTGCAGGGCTGCTGTAACTGGGTCTGTGCTAAGAAGGCATGCTTGGCTCAAAGAGCAAACTCTGCCTGATCATATTAAAGCAAAATTGTTGGATGCTCCTTTACAACAGGACCATCTCTTTGGTAATAAGTCTGAAGAAGTTTTAAAAAAGATGGAAGATAAAGCTAAATCTATGCAAACTGTGAAAGATTTCTTACAAGTGCAACCTCCAAGATTTAGTAGGCACTGGCCTAGTAAGAACTGGTCCTTTCCACTTCCTTCGAGAGACACTCACGTCAAACCCAGACATTCCAAAGGCTCCAGGTTTCAGTCACAAGGGACTTTTAGAACAAAACAGTGGGGTGCCTCCTCCTCCTCCATATCTGGAAACAACAAGGCACCTCCCTATGGTAAACAGTTTCAATGACTTCCCTCTATACTCACCAAGCAGTTAACTTTTAGCCGCCCCTTTGGGGGGGAAAACTGGCACTTCATGCAAGAAACTGGCAACTTATAACCCAGGACAAATGGGTTTAAAAATATAGTATCCCAGGGATACAGATTTCATTTTCACACGTTGCCAATCCCAAACGGGTGGCCAGACCTGGCACCAAATCAGTGGGAAGAGGCCCAGAAACAAGTACTGTCCCTCATGAACATGGGGGCTATTCAACCAGTACCAGAAGAGGAAAAGGGGCAAGGTTTATATTCAAGACTTTTCCTGGTACCCAGAAAAGACAAATCATGGCGTCCAATTCTGGACTTATCTACTCTAAACACATTCCAAAATTCAAGATACTGACTCTTCAACAGTTACTTCCTATGCTAGGCAAAGATGCCTGGTTGGTAACTCTAGACTTAAAAGAGGCTTACCTGCATATCCCAATCAGGGAATCTTGCAGAAGATACCTTCGCTTCAAAGCAGGCTACTTGCATTACCAGTTCTCTGCACTGCCCTTTGGTTTATCTACTGCGCCCAGAGTATTCACAAAGTGACTGGCTCCAGTAACTGCATTTTGCAGGCAAAGAAATATTCAACTATATTCATACCTGGACGATTGTCTAATTCAGGCAGAAAACAAGGACGATTGTCTAATTCAGGCAGAAAACAAGGACATTCTTCTAAAGCATCTGGAGTTTGTAAAAAGGGTTCTAACTTGTCTTGAGTACACCATAAACGAAAAGAAATCAGAACTGGTACCCTCTCAAAAAATTACATTCCTGGGTGCAAGCTTGAATACAACTGCCCAGATGGCTTACCTTATGCCAGAAAAGCAAATTCATTTGGTAACTTACTTCAAACAGATGGCCACAAAAACCCTGCTATCTGCCAGACAAATTCTGCAAGCCTTGGGGTTCATGGCCTCCTGCAGTCTTCTAATTCCATATGCAAGACTGCATATGAGGAAACTTCAGTGGTACTTAAAAAGTTTATAGAGTCAACATTGTCACAGCCTGGAAACAATGATTCCTATCATACCTTGCCTGCAATTAGAATTCCTATGGTGGGCAGAGGCCTGCCACCAAAACAAGGGACTGCCATTCACTCCACCCCCTGCCACGCAAACCCTAACTACAGATGCATCAGACTATGCTTGGGGGGCTCATCTGGCAGGGAAGTGCATTCATGGCAAATGGAGCCCAAATCAAATGCACCTTCATATCAATCAGAAAGAGATGCTAGCTGTACAGAATTCACTGACAGCCTTCAAGGACTACCTTCATCCAGGACAATTTATGATAAAGACAGACAACAGCACAGTTATGTGGTACATAAACAAGCAGGGGAGTACACACTCCTACCCCCTTTACAGACTAGCCATGGCTTTGTGGAACACGGCCTTGACCTACCAGATACAACTGCAAGCTTAATTCCTGCCAGGAAAGCTGAATACTCTTTGACAGACTAACTAAGTAGAAATTTCATGGACCCACACGAATGGAAACTGGAACCACGGATTTATTTATTTATTTATTTATTTATATTTGTTGACCGGGAGTGTCTGACTGGACGTAGGACCATTTTCAGAGGAGGCCCGGGGAGAAAAGCTCCACAGTTAAAATAAACCGACAGTAGTTACATTGGATTACATAGCGATTAACAACTTGCATAGCAATTACTTAAACATATTTACAGATGAAGAACATAGTACATCGGTAGAGAACTAGCATCTTTATCTGTGAAGTGCATAACAGACATGAACAAATGGTACAAGAAGAAGAAGTTCCTGCTGTATAATAAGTACTGGCTTATGAGCATCTGAGCTTGCTATAATCAAGGTAGTTAGTGGAGTGGAAAGAAAGGTAGTGGTTGGATGGGGTGGGTGATATTAGAGTGGGAGTTGCAAGGGCATAGCCAGCATGTTTTTAGATGCGCTTTTAGTAAAGTTTTGAAGTGGCTGCATGATAGTATGGAGGTAATTGTGGTTGGGAGGGAGTTCCATAATTTGCCTATGGTGCAAGAGAATAGTGCTTCACCAGCAGAGTTATTGGCTTTAGTGATCTGCAAGTGATTTTATTTTCTGGATCTTAGTGGTCTGGTGGTGCGATAGGGTTGGAGTAGATTCTGGAGGGGATGGGACATTTAGTGGATGATGTACTAGTTTGTGGGCGAGTGAGAGTTGATACCATTGAAGGAGGTGAGGGAGTTCATGCCAGCCCAGTTCAGCAAGTGAGAGACAGTGGTGACTACGGTAGGATGCCCCTGTGGCGAATTTGGCGATTTTGTTGTAGCAGGTCTCTAGCATGTTTAGATCGCATTGCCTTAGGTTGGTATATATTGGAGAGGCGTAATGTAGGGTGGAGATAAGGTGGGAATTTGCTATTGAAATATTTGCTGCTTTGGTGAGAAGTTGCTTATTTCTGTATAGCACTCCTAGTTTTTTGTGGACTGTTTTTATGGTCATGGATATGTGAATGTCAAATTTTAGTTTATTGTCTATTTCCACTCCTAGCAATTTGGTGTGTTCAGTTGGGTATATAGTGGTGGTGTCTTTTGCTGTGATGTTAAAGTGAGAGTTGTTTTGAGTATGTTTGGTGGGTTGGAAGATGAGTAGTTTAGTTTTGTTTGGGTTGAGTATTAATTGGGCATCAGATAACCAAGTTTCAACAGAGGAAAAGGCTTCCTGTGTGACTTTTTGCAGTTTGGGTAGGGACTGGGCTGAGCAGATGATATTTGAGTCATCTGCATATTGTATGTGTGTGCCATGTTTGGTGGCAGAGGCTAGATTATTGGTGAAAACAGAGAAGAGTTAGGGGTCCAAGGATGGATCCTTGGGGAACCCCTATGGAGACAGGTAGTTGGGGAGATATGTCATTCTGCCATACAACGGATTGTTGGCGGTCAGACAGTTAACTCTGAAACCAGCTGGTGACTGACTGTGAGAAGGATAGGTTATTATGGGCAGAAATAAGTTGTTTGTGTGGGACTGTGTCAAATGCTTTAGATAGGTCTAGGAAAGTAGCAGAGGAGAGATAGCCATTGTTTTTATGCTGAAGGATAGTGTTAGTAAAGGAGAGTAAGGCAGTGGTGGTGCTATGGTTTGGTCGGAAACCATGCTGAGTATTGGAAAGGAGGTTGTTAGTAAGGAGGTAGTCTGAGACCTCAGAGTGTATGCATCTCTCTAGTATTTTGGAGAGTGGAGAGAGAATAGCTATGGGTCGGTAATTGGTTATTTCTGTGGAGGGGAATTAGATGTGATACTTTCCACAGTGTGGGAACATAACTTTCTGACAGAGATCGGTTAATCAAGCTGGATACTGGGTAGGCCAGAGCATCAGCTGCGATTTGTAGGTATTCACTTGGCAGGTTGTCTGCTGCTAATTTGGTGGGCTTAAGTTTAGTTAAGAGTTTTTTTTATGTTGAAGGTAGGTACAGGAGAAAAAGAGAAGGCAGTAGGGAGATTACTATTTGAAGGTGTGGGTTGGAGGGGAGGGGGGTTGTGTTGTTTAGCTAGTGATAGTATGGTTTGTGTGAAGTGTGTGTTGAATGAGGTAGCAATATTTTTGGAGGAGTGAGGGATGTTAGGAGGAGGGTTACTGACTTTACCTGGGTGGAGGATGGAGTTTATGGAGGACCAGAATTGTTTGGGGCTGTGTTGGGAGGAGTCTAGGGCAGACTGGTAATATTGGAATTTGTCCTGTTTTATTCGCTTTTTGACTCTATTGCGTAGTTCTAGGAATTTCTGTCTAATTGAGGGAGTTTTGGTTTTGCGCCAGTGCTCCCAGGCTTTATCCCTGTTTTTCATTCATGTTCAATTTTCAACATGTTGGCACGCAAATGGGGGAGTCCAGACATAGATCTTTTTGCCTCACCCCAGAACTATCAGTTGGACAAATTCTGCACAAGAACTCATCACAAAAAGCCTGGAAAGTGGATGCTCTTTCATTCAGCTGGAAAAACCTATCAGACTCTGCTTTCCCCCTCTGCCTCTGCTCTCCAAAGTTCTGCTAAAAGTCAAACAGGAAAAAACAAAAATGATTCTGATTGCTCCAGATTGGCCTCGCCAACACTGACGCCCACTCATGCTCAATGTGTCACACCTTACACCGTGGCACCTCCCTCAGACACCTTACTTACGGTCTCAGCAGAACAACCAAATTCTGCACACTCAGCTCCAAACTTTGAATCTTGCAGCATGGCTAATCACCTAAATTCACCCTCAGCAAACCTGTGATGGATGTCATTTTGGAGGCGAGTATGCCTAGTATTAGAAAATCTTATGCTGACAAATGGAAAAGATTCTGTGCCTGGAACCAATCACAAGGAATAAGCACAGCAGTGCCTAATATTCCTCAGATTTTACAATACTTAACTGAGATGCTTCACAAGAGCCTGTCCTTTTCTTCCATAAAAATCCATGCCTCAGCCATTTCAGCTCATTACAACACAGAACCTCCCCTCTTCTCTCATCCTCTGCTAAAGCAGTATCTCAGAGGGGCCAAAAACTTAAGACCACCCAGGAGAGCTCCAGCCCCTGCCTGGGACCTCAATTTTGTATTGGAAAAACTCACTCTCCCTTCTTTTGAGCCAACTGCTACTTCAGACCTAAATTTCTCTCCTGGAAAACAGCTTTCCTTTGAGCAGTCACTTCAGCTAGAAGGATTTCTGAATTACAGGCTCTTATGGCAGTGGAGCCTTTCATTATTTTTCATGTGGACAGGGTGTCTCTCAGGACCAATCCATCTTTCATGCCTAAGGTGGTATCCAGTGTGGCTCTTAATCAGACCATTCATTTGCCAACTTTCTTTCCCAATCCACAGAACAAGGGGGAGTGGATTCTGCATTCATTGGATGTACACAGACAACTGAGATTTTACTTAAACAGGACAAAATCTCTAAGAAAGTCTGAACAACTACTGGTGGCATTTGCTGCAGGGGCAGAGGGAAAGGTTATTTCAAACCCAAATGGATAAGCCATTGTATTCGTTTCTGCTATATGCACCATGGAAAATTATCCCACAGGGGATCAGATCTCATTCCACCAGGGCTGCTTCTACTTCTACAGCCTTTCTCAGAGGTGTTCCTACCAGAGACATTCTAGAAGCTGCTACCTGGAGCTCAGTTCACACGTTCACCAAACATTACCATTTACCCTTCTCTAAATCCAGAGCAGGCTTTGCCACTGCTGTTCTGCAGGGCCTTATAGCTGGTCCTAATGCTGTATAAATCCATCCTCCCAACCATAGCTTTGGGAATCTACTTAAATGTAATGACTGCAACAGTGAAACACGAAGAACATAGTACAGTTGTGTACACTTACCATAAATGTAGATGTTCGAGTGTATTCACTGTTGCAGTCCTGGTTACCCTCCCTCCAGCCCCCTGTTTTTCTCTTACCATACCTCTGCTTTTAATTATATATATATATATATATATATATATATATATATATATATATATATATATATATATAGCTCCCCATTTGGGGTGTACCAGACATCTGGGGCAAGAAAAACTGATGTAATGGCATCGGCTGCATGTTTTATACCCCTGACGTCATGGAAGAAGGGACAGCAACCGACGCAGGACCCAAGACTTTGTTAATCAGGTCGACTGAGGGCAACCTGCCAGCAGATTACCCAAATGTAATGACTGCAACAGTGAATACACTTGAACATCTACATTTATAGTAAGTGTACACAACTGTACTTTTGAAGGATTTGCAAACTGTTGGAGTAAAACATAGAATATCTATGTGGCAACCTGTAGTCATTGCAAGACATACTACAATAGGGAAAACTAATTAAATGCTCAAGGAACGTATCCTAAAGCACTTATCTGACATAAGAAAAAAGTTACCAGCAATGTGCTTTATATACATATTAGTATAAATGACAGTCATTCTTTCAGATTCATGGCACTAACTAGGCTTCATGAAACACCAAGAGGTGGGGATTTAGTAAACTGAACAGAAATTGAAGAGATGAAGTGGATAATGAATTTGCAATCAAATCAGTCACCAGGTCTGAATGCATTTGTCCCTTTAAAACCTGCACTAAAAGTGAAAGCTCTTCAGCACTCAAAATTACATAATTAAAAGGGTGTGTATGCTGCTGTTGTTACTAAATGCATCTGAGTGAGTGACCACTAGGAAATTAAGGTATTTAAGAGGAAGTTTCACTGGCAAACATTTAGGATTTGAAAAAGGTATTGCGTATGAGGCAGTGTGTTTATTTTATTTTATCTTATCGTATATTTTTATTAAAGTTTTCAAGTTTCAAGTGTTTTTAAGTGGAATTGGAGGCAGAACCATTTGTTTTTGGATGGTTTAAATTCAGCTGCCCCCTTTTCTTCTCTGATCCCATGCCAATCTGTAACTACAGATGCCCCCAATTTTGCTTCGTGAGCAGTTTTTATGGAGGTGAAGGTGCAAGGCCTGTGAAATTCTTCAGACTGACTAAAGCACATAAATGTCAGAAATGGTGGCTGTAATCCATGCCTTAATATCTCATTATATGTGGTGCATAATATCATATATTCAGTCAGAGCAAAATATAGTGTCACGACAAGCTGAGCAGTATCAGAAAAGACTCTCACGAATGGAAGAACATGTTGGGGTCTTCTAGTGGTTGATTCAGGTATGGGGAACACCTCAAATAGATCTGGTTGCCTTCTTTCAGCTTTTCAGATTTTGAACAAATTCTGCTCAAGGACTCATTGCAAGCAGGCTTGGTGAATAGTGGATTTTCATTCCTGTGGTAGGTAATGTTCCTTTATACATTTCCACCCTTTCCACTGATAAATAGAGTAATTATAAAGATGCAGAAGGACTCTACAGGAATCAGTGCAGCAATTCCCTTTTGGTACAGGCAACATTGGTTCTCCCTTGTCATGGAATTGGACAAAGGCAGTTCTCACAAGTTTCCTGACAACTGGACATACCATATCACACAGAACAGAGGGGAATTTGATGCACCCTAGTCTCAAACAACTTCAGCTAACTTGCCTGGATGGTCCAATTTTGATTCCTTGTAGGCTCCTATTTCACGAGGACATGCATCAGGTACTAAAGGAGGCAGAAAACCTTAGGAAATCTTATACTGGCAAGTGTAAAATATTCTGTAGTTAGTTAGTAGCCAGTAAACTGGGTCTCAACAGGGATGTTTTACTATTGGTTCTGAAATAATTTGTAGGAGTAACTTTCCTGTGGCCTGTTTTACTCTAATATAAATGCACTTCTGGTGGCCAATTCAGCATTTGCCCGTTGGTCTTCCAGTTTTTTTTGATTAAACAGTTTCTTAAGGGGGTTTACGTAGGCTCCCTAGAGAACGGGTAGAACCTTCCTGGAATCTTAATTTTGTCCTGGCATAAGTTAGCTGTGTGTCCCTTTGTAGCAGCTCATTAAGCTGATTTAAGGTTCACCACACAGAAATCCACTTCCAGATACCAGAGCAATATGAGTATCTATGCTGCAAGCTCTTGTGGTGGGTGAACCCTATCTTGTCTACTACATAAATAGGGTCTCATTAAGAACAACTCCCTCACTTATGCCCATAGTAGTTTCAGAGTTTACTTTGAGTCAAGCCTTCAATCTCCCAGTGTTCTTCCCAGATCCTTGGACCCAGAAGAGAGTCTTCTGCATACTCTGGACATGCATAGGCAGCTCAGGTACTATCTTGACAGAACAAAATCCTTTAGAAAAACACAAGCTATGTACTTTTATGATGGGACAAAGAAGGGAGAACCCATGTCAACACAGACAATTTTGAGATGGTTGTCCTCAGCTGTTGCCTTTTGTTATACCCACCATGGTATATCAGTTACAGGCAGTATAAAGGGACATTATACTAGAAACTTGGCATCTAAGATGGCATATTGGAAAGGGGTGTACTCTGGAGGCAGCAGCTTGGTCCCCTGTACACAACTCTTTAAAATATTGCAACCTGGATTTTTTTTCCATGTCCTGGACTGGCCTTGCTAGGATCATTCTCCAGGGACTCCGGGATCTTTATCTTTCCTCCTTCCAGGTTGTATAGGTCTTGGTGATCAGTCCATGTAGCCAAAAAGGTATCACATTAAGAATAATGAACATAGTACAACTGCATAAGTTGTAGTTACCATAACAGTAGATGTCCATATTCCTTACTGCTGTTGTATCCACACACACCCACCTGTTATCTCCCTACGTCTGTATGTAGGTTATTGTAGGGTTATAAAGTTATTGGTTTCTGTTGACATCTTATAGAGCTTCAGGATGAGTACAGTCTTCTCTCGGTATGTGCAAGAAGGGCTTGAAGATTGTTTCACGCTGACTTCCCTCCGCTGGGTTGTCCAGCTGTCAGTCGGAGTGAAGGTGTGGTGGGGGGGATACAACCCATACAACCAAAAGGTTACTGCAGCAGTGAGGAATTTGAACATTTACTGTTGTGCTAAGTGCAACTTACACACTTGTACCTTGCTTCTTGTATTCCACTGTGTACTGTGCAATAGGGTTTCATTACAGCCTAGTGATGTCTACAGGTGCTTCTGCAGTTGCATCCTACTGATGCTTCTAGGCATCTAATACATAGCCTGTTTGTTTGCATTAATAATTAAAACAAATGCTCTGTGCTGGCTATTGAAATATTTTATCTTAAAACGTACACATTGTGCAGCTCAGCTGTGCTGATGTTTGACCTCTGTCTAGTGGTGCTTAAGAGATATTACTTGTTCATATATTATTTATATTTTCAAAATGTTCATATTTTTCTAAATACCTTTGTAACCAATTAACACGGACACAACTTAGCCTTACGTGAATGTTCATAAAATTGCCACTTACAGTATGTGTATAGCTTGGGTTGTTACTGAGATGTTGCACATTTTACAAAGTATTATAAAATTAATATTACCTATGTTTTTATTATTGACTTATAAAATCCAACTGAAAACATAGAATGCAATGTGGTCTGCTACTGCAATGATTTGTTTGTACTGACCAGTTTGCAATTTATGTTTCCTTAATAACCCTTATAGCTGCATAGATATGAACATTTGATATGTGATGCTGTAACTTGATTTTGTGAAGAATTCAGGATGCAGTTATTGGGAGAAGAGTACAACCCTTAAGAGCTCTGTTGGAGTGAAAGACATACCCTTTTAGATAGGTTAGTAACTTAGAGGTGTCTAGTCTTGAAGGTGGAATTTTGAAATGCACATCTGGTTTGGAGGAGGTTCACTGAAGCCCTAGAATCTCACATGTATCTGCTGTTGAGAAACTTGTATTGCTGATGTTTATAAGTGGTTCCAGTCTTCGCACATTTTTCCTTCAGGGATAAACCCTTTCCAAGTGTAGACAAAAATTTCTCAGGAGCCTGCCTATTTGTCCTGCTCTTTGGCAACTTAACCTTATTTTCAGCTTGGATCATGTTCCAATGCTATACTCATTTAGAACTCGTATATTCCTAGTTGTAAAGCTCTGGAGTGTAAACTTAATACTATGTACGAATGACGATTTGAAGGAGGATATTTATCTTTATATTCAGTGCTTAGGCTTAAAGTACTCATGAGTGACAGCGACATACTTTAAGCACTGGGTTGAATTGAAAAATAAACAATTACCTTGCTAACTAAAAGAAGCTGTCATGAAAACTAAATTTTACCAGAATTTAAGGAATTTTAATGCTGAACTACAAGCAGCTCATGGTGATTTGACTGAAGGAAAATGGGGCACATAGTGGACTTCAGATAGTTAAATCCACTTTGGATAATCTTTAACAATACAAGGTAGAATTTAAAAAAAAATCTGTTTAGATATGTTGAGTTACGACAGCAGGTTGAGGATCAAACCATTAGTAAGCTGTGTACCTCAGTAATGCATATAGTGGTATCTTCTCCCAGAGAATCTACTTTGGGCATTTGAGGATTATTATTTTAAATTATTTCAAGAAGATATTGGTAATGATCCATGTACACTTAAGGTATGCCAGTATTTGTGGATGACATGAACTTTTCTAAACAAATTATTTATTGCATTTAACTGCATTTTAAGACTGTAAAGTGCATTTGTTTTCTAGTGTCCTTGCTACTGGTTTAATTGCTTGAAACTCTATGTAAAGTGTAGTCTTAGTCAGTTTTTGAATTGACTTCTGTTAACATTTCACTTTTAGCTAACCTCCATGTGCTTCATTAAGAAGACTTGGGATTATTCATGCAGTGACAGTAGGGGTAACCTGATCTGTCCAAGTTGGGAAATGCAATAGAAGACTTAAAGTGAGGTTGCTTTATTGGCCAGAGGACTATTAGCATTTATTAGTGCCTTGTACAGATGTAGGCTGTTAGAAACTAAACCTTCCTTATAAAACTACATTTTAAACTGTGCCCAGTAAACTAATTTGCGCAAAGAGCAGCTGGTTTGTGCACTACGGACCACTGCACCACAAGTCTCCTATGTAGCCTAGTTTTTGCTTCTAGTCTCAAAAGCACCCCACTAGTCTGCTGTTAACCTCTCTTGTACCCACACCCTTGTAGTTCATCTAGAAGAATGTGACATCATAGATATGCACTTTACCAATTTCTTCATCGCCATGAATATGGTCATCCTCAGACAGTGCCTTAGAGAAACTGATAACATTATGTGAGAGAGATAATTACACTGGAGGCAAGATTGTCACGTACAAGCACTCAAAGGAACATTCAGGTTGTCAGTAACATACACACGTTGCACCTTCCACACATAATACACCCAGAAAATAGACCAACATATACTGAGGTACTAAAAACCAAATTTCTTAAACCCCAAAGACCTCTCAGACACTCTGCTCACATCAGTTATCCGCTGGAAACCCAAAAGCACTTTACTGAAACAGCACCCAACACCAAGTATACAGCTACCTTCCTTGAAACCTCAACTGCAAAGCCCATAAGGCGAGCCAACACATTACCCAAAACTCCAGTCATGGGAGACTCCAGTGTGAGACATAAGGATGCCCCACTCACCAGGCTGAGCAAGGAGAATGTCATGGTCAGTTGCCTGTCAGGGGCCGGAATATGCCAAGTCACTCACGCACTTAGGTCATTGAATGACAAGTATCAGTGTGGCTCAGTAATGGTCTGTGCAGGTGTAAATGACTGGAAATATACCTCCCTGGACTGTATAGAGACATTATGGTGTGCTCTGATCATGTGTCGCAGGCTAGTAAGAGCTTAGCATTGAGCAGCATTCTGTCTTCTCCAAGGATGAGGCCACTGTGAGAACAGAAGATGATTGACTTTTAATAACTGGCTTAACTTATTGTGTCATTCATAGATAGTGTAATATTTGTTAATGTGGGAGGATGTAATTAACAGATCAAAATACTTTGCCAAAGATGGTCTGCACCTATCACCTCTTCCCCTTAGTGCCTTTTTAGGCAATGCCAAACTGTCAAGTCTTCCAACTTAGCAAAATCAACCCAAGGGAATGTAAAGGTGTTACTGCTCAATGCTAGTAGCCTGTACAAGAAACTCAACTCCTTCCAAGCTCTCCTATCCTTGGCCAGTGCAGACATCTGCACAGTTACTGAGACATGGTTTAAAGCTGCCAAAACATAGGTTCATAGGTTGGTACTAGGCTATCGGCCCTAGGGGCCTGTACAAGCCTAGCCATAACAATTCCCTGGCTATTTCTTCCCTTGCAGTGCAGGGATACAATGGCTTTCAGACATTTTGACCAGCTGCTACACAAGCAGTGACTAAATTTGGAGGTGTTTCAATCTATATCACAAACATACATCAATGTTGGTCCAACTGGATGATGTCCTTGAGCATCTCCACGTCCAATTTACCATAGTATGTGGTAGAGATATGGGTAGAGTCCCATATGATATCCTTGCAAACTGTAGCTCACCCTCTGTGACCCGTGAAACCAATAGCTCATACTTAGACCTAGTAGAGAGACTTAATATTCCACCCAGTACCATATTCTTGGGAGACTTTTTAACCATTTCCTGTATAAGCTGGGAATCTTACACAACCCCAGACTTGCAGGCCCAGAGATTCCTGGACTTTGTAAACATAAACAACCTGGACCAATTTGTCCTTACTTGCACTAGAAGTGCAAAAATAATGGATCTGGTGCTCACAAAAATGGGAGAATGCTGGACTCCAGCATCCACCCCCGGGTAGTGTCCTCTCTAGTAAGGTCATACCAATGCTGTGACCCCCAGCCAACCCTGTAACAGTTAAAACTACTGTAAGGCAAACTATTATTAAGTGATTATATGACAAAATTTCAGACCCCTCCAAACCCAAAGAATGCAAAAAACCTATGCAGAACTGTGCACAGATACCCTGTACAGTCATGTTAATAGTTGCATAGAGAGCTCTGCCTACCACAACCAACTCTAGAGCAAAGTAAAAAAAAAAAATCCTGGTAGAATCCAAACATACACAGATTGCACAACAAAAGTAAAAAAGCCATAACTAAACTTTAGGAAATGCAAAATTCTTTCATCAGGCTAAATAAACAACAGAGATCAAATTAAGTTTACCAAAGTCAATTCTGAGGTAAAGATAGCCGCCCAGGCCAAGGAAAACCTCTCTGCTTTCTTTAATGTGCAGAACTGATTGTTAATGGAGCCAATTGACACAGGGCTGGAAGATGCATCAAGTCTGCTAGCCAACGAATTCAGTTCCAGGTTTACCTCCCTCTTCCCTTTGGGCCACCCCTGCAAGTAATACCATCTGATATACCAACCCCGGCTATCACTAGGGAGCAGGTCTTTAATGCAGTCTCTAATGCTGAGAGCACTGCATCGATGGTGTGGGATAATATCCCTGGATCCATCCTAAATAGCTTAAAGTGTGACCAGTCTGGACCTCTGTAGTCACTATTTAACCATAGTATACAGACAGACTTTGCACCACCTGAAGGGAGGACTGCAACGGTCGTTCCTCTGCAAAAGGGAAGTCCTTCAGCAGACCTTGGAACGACAAACTCATAATTTCCTTCATTATGAAATCTCTCACTGCCTCTGTACAGTATATTTGGGGCAGCATGGTGTGAGTGCATCTATATCAATAGTCACTAGAATATGATATGAAGTACAATATAAGCAAAGATGAAATTAAAGCCCTCCAAGACATGAGCTCGAACAAATCACATTGGTTAATGAAAGCTGACAAAGAAGTGGGCTTATTTGTTACGGACACTGACAGCTTATTCAGAAGATCGAAGGGATGCTTAGTAACACTGACTTTTATCATTGTTACTTTTGCAAATAAGAACATACATGACACCCTTCAATAGCTTTATGAGGACAACCTTAATCAGTGGAAGACTTCATGATTTCCTAGCAGTAGCCGATCCTAAGCTACCTTAGGTTTTTTGGGGGATTCCTTGATGAAGAAAACCTTAGCCCTCCCAGGTGAGATGACCCTAATTTCTAACTTACTTCATTTGGTACGAGGCAACAACTTTTTTGAACTTAATGGCATTGTTTGCAAACAGAAATTTGGAACTGCACTCTGAGTGGGTGTGGCCCCTAGCCTAGCTAATGCGGCATTAACTAAGTGGGAGAGGAGTGAAGCAGTCTATAACTGTTCTGGTTGCTTCATCGAATGTTAACTGAAATTTGTTGAGGATATTTTTATTGTATGAGAATAGTCAGTAGAAGCTCATTAGAATTTTTTGTACACATTGCACAATTGACTTTTTTTTTATTTAAAATTACTACTTGCCACAATTAACTTAAGGTTAGTTTTCTAGATCTTCCTGTTTATAAGCACACACAGTCATAAGAACTTTACAATGATTTATTTTGCAAACCCACCTGAGTAAATGTACCGCTTCATGCTAGCAGCATGCATCTACAAATGACTAAGCATAGCATAATAAAGTTACATATGATGTGGATTCATTGTGTGTCCAGAGAAACTGATAATTTTCTAAAGAATAATCAAGACCTCCATAGAAATTTTCTTGAGAGGGGGTATGAAAGTAGGACTAACAGACATATTTTTGATCCTATTAATGACTTAAAATTAAGAAAGGACATTTTATTATATAAACCACAAAGAAGTTTTTTATATGATTTCATAAGTCCTTGCACTTAGCCAAAGAAAGAGGAACTGAAAATATGCATGACTTTAACATTCAGTAAGGATGCCCATAGGATAAAAGAATAAATTGTGACAACTGGTCAGTTTTGTCTAGTAATAGATTGTTGAGCAAGATTCTGGATCCTGGTCTTCATTTTGTTTTCAAAAAAGATAGGAACATTAGATGTTCTTCGTGTTTCACTGTTGCAGTCATCACACTTAGGTTATCTGCCTGCAGGTAGCCCTCAGTTGGCCTGAATACCAGAGTCTTAGTATTTCTGCGTCGGATGCTGTCGCTTCTTCCATGACGTCAGGTCATCACAGATATAAAACAGGCAGCCGACGCCATTACACCAGTCTTTCTTGCCGGGGAGCCCGAAGCAGAAGCAGTTCGCAAGTGTCTGTCGGCCGCTACCTGAAATTTTCGTTTTCGAGTTTGTAATTCTGAAGTCTTCTAAAGCTGAGGACCCTTTTTTCTTGTTCTAACCGATGTCAGAAAAAATTGACAATTGTCTTGCCTGTGGAAAGCAAATACCTCACAGAGATTTTCATTCTTACTGCGTCACCTGTTTAGGCCCAGACCACGACGTCCCCTGCTGTCGGTTTTGTGCCTTGTTTAACACCCGAACCATCTGTCGTCGGGCTATCTTTGTCTCTAAAGTTTTTCGCTCTCATTCTCCGTATTCTGAAATGGCTTTGGTAAGCCATCTGAATATCGATCTTCTGGAAAAACGTAAAGATAAAGATGGAGACCGACAGCATAGATCCAAAACTGCCGACAACGCTTCTGTTAAGCTAGTCGCCAGTCCAGCTGTACTCATTGAGGTGCCTTTGCAACCCCTGATGCCCGCTTCTATGGATTCGCAGGCCTCTGCTGAGACCCATTTGGAGTCCGGTATGCCGCAAGATGCTTCTTAGACTATGGACCCTGCGGATGTCTCTGCCTTGGATGGGTTCGGAGCCGCTGTGCAGGCACCGGCTTCTGAGGGTGTATTTCGACCTACCGATGTTCATATCAAGCTGACTACTTTGTTTTTAGCTAAAACTACTGAGTTTCTTAGGCCCAGAGTACGCACTACGCCTAGAAAACCGATGACCAGAGCGCATGCTGAAGCTCCCATGCCACAAAAACAAATGCTTAGAATGGCTGAAGACCTTATCACCCTAATTAGGGGAAGCCAGCCTTCCCCTGCTGAAAGACAAAGGTTTGAGTTTCCTAATGATTCTATAGACCAGGAGTCCAATGACTCTGACCGTTCTGATTATCAGACCAGGAGTCCAATGACTCTGACCGTTCTGATTATCATACATGCCCTTATCAGCCTATGAGGATTCAGATGCAGAGGAATCCATTCCCTCTACCTCCCCTCCAGAGGATTTTTCTTTTGGTGAAACCTTGCATACTTTGAGAGCATTTCTGCTGGTAATGCCAAGACTATCCTCAGTCCAAAAAGAGACTCAGAGAATTTTTAGAGTTTTCTCAGCACAGGTCTCTTGCTATACCTCCTGTCGTGGATGTTGTAGTTGATGTTTTTATGGAATCCAGTCTTACTCCAGATACATTACCCTAGCCCCTAGGAAATCTGACAGGTACTACAGAGTACCTGATTCCCACAAATTTCTCTTCAAGAGTCCTGCTGCTGATCTAAAGGTATTAAGGTTATTACAGCCAAAAGTCCTACTACTTCAGCCAGGGATTCCAGAGCTTTAGACAGATGGAAGGTGTATACCTCTGCAACTCTTGCCATCAGGACATTGAATTGCCAGTTTCACATGTTGAAGTACCAGCAACATTTTATGGAACTAATTAAACAAAAAATTGTGTTACTTCCAGACTGTGCAGAAAATAAAGATTTACAAGAGCTAATTCGTTCTGCAAACCAGTTAGTAAGCATACTTTGCAGTGTGGCTTTGATGCCCTAGAAGCTTCTTGCAGGACTGCAGTCACTGGGTCCGTACTGAGAACAAACTTTGCCAGATCATGTCAAATCCAAATTACTAGATGCTCCTTTAGGTAAGGACTGTTTGTTTGGCAGCAAAGCAGAAGTTGTTCTTAAAAAAAAAAAAAAAAAAAAATGGAAGAAAAAGCTAAATCTATGCAAACTGTCAAAGACTTCTTACAAGTGCAGTCACCTAGATTTCAGTAGGCATTGAAATTCAAAAAACTGGTGCTTTCCAGCTCTTTCCAGGCCTTCCCAGACCAAACCCAGGGGAAACAGGCCACCCAGACTACAGTCTCAGGGTATGCAGAGATCTAAACAATGGAGTGCCCCCACATCAAAACCAGGGAGCATTAAGCCACCCCCTTATGGAAAAAGTTCACAATGACTTGTCAGTTATCGTTCCCAGCCCTGCCCAATTACTTGTGCTCCTAGGAGGAAAACCTGCCCTTCATGCAGTAAACTGGATATCCATTACTCAGGACCAATGCGTCCTAAACATTGTATCCCAGGGATACAAATTCTACTTCCATTCACTGCCAACCCCAAATGAGTTTCCAGACCTTCCTCCAAACCAATGGGAAGATGCTCAAAAGCAAGTACTTTCCCTGCTCAGTATCAGTGCTATTCAACCTGTTCCACTAGAACAAAGGGTTCAGGGTTTTCTACACCAGACTTTTCCTGGTGCCCAGAAAAGAGAGCTCTTGGCGCCCAATCCTGGATCTATCAATTCTCAACACCTTTCTGTGGTTCCAAAATACAAGATGCGTACCCTGCAACAGCTTCTCCCTATGCTAGCCAATGATGCCTGGTTAGTCACTCTAGACTTAAAAGGAGCTTATCTGCACATCCCCATAAGGGAGTCATGCAGAAAATATCTATGTTTCAGGGCAGGGTCTATGCACTATCAGTTCTCTGCACTACCCTTTGGCTTATCTACTGCGCCCCGAGTATTCACAAAGTGCCTGGCTCCAGCCATTGCATACTGCAGGCAGAGAAATATCCAAATTTTCCCATACTTGGACGACTGCCTGAATCAGGCGAACAGTCAGAAATTGCTACTTCAGCACCTGGCATTTGTAAAAATCCTTCTCACTTAATTGGGGTACACCATCAACGAAAAGAAATCACAACTGGTGCCCAGTCAAAAGATTGTATTCCTGGGATCAAGCTTGGGCACAACTTCCAGATGGCATTTCGCACTTGAGAAAAACAGATCTGTCTGACAAACTACTTCAAACAAATGGCCACCAAAACCCAGGTATCTGCAAGGAAAATACTGCAAGCCCTAGGGTTCATGGCCTCATGTATTCTGCTAATTCCATATGCAAGACTGCATATGAGGAAACTTCAATGGTACTTAAAAGTCTTTGGTGCCAACATTCGCAGGACCTGGAAACAGTTATTCCTATCATACCTTGTCTAAGGGCAGAGTTCCTTTGGTGGGCAGAAGCATGCAACCACAACAAGGGACTGTTTTTTACTCAACCTCTCGCCACCCAAACCCTGACAGCAGATGCATCAGACTATGCATGGGGGGCTCACATGGCAAGCAAATGCATTCAGGGCCACTGGAGCCCAGGACAGATTCTCCTGCACAACATTCAAAAAGAGATGGTAGCTGTACTGAATGCTCTGACAGCCTTCAAACACCTAATCCTTCCAGGATAACTGCTTATAAATACAGACAGCACCACAGTTATGTGGTACATAAGCAGGGAGGAACCCCTTCTTACCCATTGTGCAGGTTTGCCATGGCCCTGTGGAATACAGCCTTGAGCAACCAATTGCATCTACAAGCTCAATTCCTGCCAGGCAAACAAAATTCACTGGCAGATGACAAGCAGAAATCTCCTAGACCCACACGAGTGGAAATTGGAGCCCAACACCTTCAATGTTGTGCTCCAGAGGTGGGGGGACACCGGAGGTGGACCTCTTTGCCTCCCCCAAGAACCACCAGCTGAGCAAGTACTGCACCAGGAACCATCACAGCATGGCCTGGAAGGTGGATGCCCTATCCGTTCAATGGGAAAACCTCTCAATTTATGCCTTTCCCCCTCTCTCCCTTCTCAAGATAAAACAGGATAGACCAAGGGCAATTCTTCTTGCCCCAGACTGGCCACGCCAGCACTGGTACCCACTCTTACGCAGCCTGACAACAGTGCACCCTGGCACCTTCACCAGACTCCTACCCTGCTGTCTCAGCAGATTTTGCATCCACAATTGCAAACCCTAAACCTTGCAGCCTGGCTTATACCTTGAATACCACACCAGCAACCCACAGCAAACAGGTGCTGGACGTCATTCTTGAAGCCAGAAGGCCTTATTACTAGGAAATCCTATGCAATTCTTGTTATCAGTCTCGAGGGAAGGACACAGCAGTGCCCTTCTTACCTCTAATCTTGGATTTCCTAGCAGAGCTACTCCACAGAGGCCTATCCTTCTCCTTTATTAAGATTCACGCCTCTGCCATCTCAGCTCATTATAATTCTGAGACACCTCTATTTTCTCACCCTCTCATCAAACAGTTCCTGAGATGGGCTAACAACTTAAGGCCCCCTAGGAGAGCACCCACCCCTGCCTGGGACCTTAACTTTGTACTGGAAAAGCTCACGCTTCCTCCTTTTGAACCTGCTACCTCAGCAGAGTTAAAATTCCTCTCTTGGAAGACAGCCTTGCTTTAGCCATAACTTCAGCAAGAACAGTGTCTGAGTTCCAGGCACTAATTGCTGTGGAACCCTTCATTATTTTCCATGCTGACAGGGTTTCCTTCAGGACTAAACCATCCTGTATGCCTAAGGTGGTGTTCAGTGTGGCTTTAAACCAATCCATCCATTTGCCAACCTTCTTCCCTAACCCTCAGAATAAAGGGGAGAAAATCCTGCACTCCTTGGATGTGCACAAGACAGCTCAGGTTCTACCTTGACAGGACTAAGCCTTTTAGAAAATGTGACCAGCTGCTAGTCAGCTTTGCTACAGAAGCAGAGGATAAGGCCATTTCAAAGCAAACCATTTCCAAATGGATAGCACACTCCATCCATTTCTGCTACATGCACCATGGAAAATCTACCCCACAGGGTATCAGAACACATTCCATTAGGGCTACTTCCACCTCTACAGCATTTTTCAGGGGAGTCCCTACCAAGGACATTCTGGAAGCTGCAATCTGGAGTTCTGTACACACCTTCACCAAGCATTAACACCTACCTATCTTTTCTAAACCAGGGCTGGATTTGCTACAGCAGTCTTGCAAGGCCTACTAGCCAGCCCTAACCCTTCTTGACTGCCTCCACCCTTCCTCAACTTTGGGAATCAACCCAGTTGTGATGACTGCAGCAGTGAAACACGAAGAACATAGTACAGTTGTGTACACTTACCATAAATGTAGATGTTCGAGTGTATTCACTGCTGCAGTTCTGGATGTTCTTCGTGTTTCACTGTTGCAGTCATTACATTTGGGTGATCTGCCTGCAGGTAGCCCTCAGCTGGCCTGAATACAAGAGTCTTGGATTCCTGCGTCAGATGCTGCCTCTTCTTGAATGACGTTAGGTAGTCAGGGGTATAAAACATGCAGCTGAAGCCATTACATCAGTCTTTCTTGCCATGTGGTGCCCGAAGCAGAAGCAGTTTACAAGTGCCGGTTGGCCGACTCCTGAAATTTTGTTTTCGAGTTTCAGAACCGAAGTCTTCGAAAATCCCATCGGGGATCCTTTTTCTTGCTCTTAACCGATGTCAGTAAAAGTTAACAAGTGTCTTAACCTGTAGAAAGCAAATACCTCCTAAAGATTTTCATTCGTATTGCATTCCTTGCTTAGGCCCAGACCACAACTTCTCCCGCTGTCGGTTTTGTGCTTTATTCAACCCCCGAACTATTCATCGTCGGTCTATTTGCGCAGCAAATTATTTTGGTACTCTGTTTAACTATCCAAAAATGGCTTTGTTAAACCATCCGACTACCGATATTCCGCAAAAAAACATAAGGGTAAAGACAGAGACAGACCGCATAGGTCCAAAACTGCTGACAACGCTTTTAGTAAGCTAGTCGCCAGTTCACACTCAGTGAAGCACTTTTGCAGCCCCCGATACCTGCTACTTCAGATTCGCAGGCCTCTACTAAGACCCATTCAGAGTCTGGTATGCTGCGAGATGCTTCCTCGACTATGGAACCTGCAGATGTCTCTACTTTGGATTGGTCTGGAGCCGCTGTGCAGGCACCGGCTTCTGAGGGTGTATTCAGGCCTACAGGTTTGCATTTTAAACCGACGCCATCTTCTTCATCCAGGCCTAAAACCTGACCCATGCCTGGAAAGCCGATGTCCAAACCGCATGGTCAGGCCCATATGCCTAAAAAAAAATCAAATGCTTAGAATGGCTGAAGATGTTATTACTTTAATTAGGGGAAGCCAGCCTTCCCCCTCTAAGAGACCTAGAACTGATTTTCCTTCTGATCAGGATTCTGAAATCTCTTTTTCTTCTAATTACCAGGATTTGCCCTTGTCTACCTATAAGGATTCTGATGCAGAGGATTCCATTCCCTCTGCTTCCCCTCCAGAAGATTTTTCTTTTGGTGAAACCTTGCACACTCTTAGGGAGCATTTCTGCTGGGGAAGCCAGGATTACTCTGACTCCAAAAAGAGTCTTGGGGAATTCTTACTCCTCCCTCAACACACGCCTTTAGCTATCCCTCCTGTTCTGGACATTGTAGATGATGCCTTCTTGGAATCTAGCCTTTCCCCTGACACTTTACCTCCAGCTCACAGAAAACCTGACAGGTATTAGAGTACCTGACTCTCACTAATTCCTCTTCAAGAATCCTACTGCGGATCCAGCAACCATTTCCCAAGGACCAAAGGGCATTAAGGCTACTGCTGCCAAAAATCCTACCCCCTCTGATAGAGATTCTAGGGCCTTGGAAAGATGGGGTAAGAAGGTATACACTTCAGCTACTTTGGCTGTTAGGGCCTTAAATTGCCAGTTTCATATGTTAAAGTATCAGCAGCATATTATGGAACTACTTAAACAGAAAATGATGCTGATTCCTGACTTTGCTGAACACAAATTACAGGATTTAATGCATTCTGTTGAACAAGTTTGTAAACATAATTTGCAATGTGGTTTTGACTTTTTAGAAGCATCTTGCAGGGCTGCTGTCACTGGGTCTGTACTTAGAAGGCATGCTTGGCTTAAGGAGCAAAACTTGCCAGATCATGTTTAAGCTAAAATTACTGAATGCTTCCTTAAATCAAGATTGCCTGTTTGACAACAAAGCAGAAGTCCTCAAAAAGATGGAGGAAAAAGCTAAATCTATGAAAACTGTTAAAGACTTCCTGCAAGTACAGCCTCCCAAATTTAGTAGGCATTGGCCTTCAAAGAATTGGTCCTTTCCAGTCTCTTCTAGGCCTTTTCAGTCCAAACCTAGGAACAGCAGACCACCTAGGTTACAGTCTCAGGCTACACACAGGCCTAAGCAGTGGGGGGCTCCCACTTCCAAAGCAGGAAGTAGTAAGACACCCCCCTACAGAAAAATGTCACAGTGACTTGACCTTAACCCTTCCAAGCCCTGCTCAACTGCCTGCTCCCTTAGGAGGAAAACTCGCCCTGCATGCAAAAAACTGGGAACTCCTTACCTAGGACAAATGGGTTTTAAGTATAGTTTTCCAAAGATACAAATTCTACTTCCACACCATACCAACCCCAAACGGTTAGCTAGACCTACCCACAAATCAGTGGGCAGAGGCTCAACAGCAGGTTCTCTGTCTTCTAAGTATCCGGGCTTTTCAGCCTGTCCCAGCAGAAGAAAGGGGACAATGTTTTTATTCAAGACTTTTCCTGGTACCCAGAAAAGACAACTCCTGTCGTCCTATCCTGGACATCTTTATTCTAAACACCTTTTTGGTAATCCCAAAATTCAAAATGCTAACACTTCAACAGCTGCTTCCTATGCTAGGCAAAGATGCCTGGTTGGCAACCTTAGACTTAAAGGAAGCTTACCTGCACATTCCAATAAGGGAATCTTGCAGGAAATACCTACACTTCAGGGCAGGCTCCATGCGCTATCAGTTCTCTGCACTTCCCTTTGGCTTATCTACTGCGCCCAGGGTATACACAAATGTCTAGCTCCAGCCATTGCATTTTGCAGGCAGAGAAATATTCAAATATACCCATACCTGGATGATTGTCTTATTCAGGCAGAAAGCCAGGACATGCTATTAAAACATCTGGCATTCGTAAAGAAACTTCTAACCTCGCTGGGGTACACCATAAATGAAAAGAGATCTCATCTAGTACCCTGCCAACAGATTGTATTCCTGGGAGCAAGCATGAACACAACTTCCCAGATGCCTTACCCCATGCCAGAGAAACAAGTTTATTTGACAACCTACTTCAAACTACTGGCCACAAAGACCCATCTATCTGCAAGGAAAATTTTGCAAGCCCTGGGGTTCATGGCCTCTTGCATTATACTAATTCCACATGCAAGACTGCATATGGTGTCAACATTCTCAGGACCTGGAGTCAATGATTCCTATCATTCCTTGAATAAAGACAGAGTTCCTTTGGTGGGCAGAGGCCTGCCACCACAACAAGGGGCTCCCTTTCAATCTACCCCCTGCCGCCCAAACCCTAACAACAGAAGCATCAAACTATGCATGGGGGCCTCACTTGGCAGGGCAGTGCATTCACGGCAAATGGAACCTGAGTCAAATGCACCTGCATATCAACCAAAAAGAAATGTTAGCTGTACAGAATTCCCTGACAGCCTTCTAAGACCACATCCTTCCAGGACAATTATTGGTAAAGACAGACAACACCACAGTTATGTGGTACATAAACAAGCAGGCGGGAACCCACTCGTACCCTCTCTGCAGACTAGCCATGGCTCTGTAGAACACAGCCTTGAGCTACCAAGTGCACCTACAAGCTCAATTCCTGCCAAGCAAACTAAATTTACTGGCAGACTACCTAAGCAGAAATCTCATGGACCCACACAAATGGAAGCTGGAACCAAAAATATTCACCCTTTTGAGGAACAAATGGGGGACTCCAGAGATAGACCTGTTTGCCTCCCTCCAGAACTACCAACTGGACAAATTCTGCACAAGGATTCCCCACAGTCAAGTTTGGAATGTAGATGCCCTGTCGTTTACCTGAGAAAGCCTCTCAGTTTATGCCTTTCCCCCTCTCTGCCTCTCCTCTCGAAGGTTCTGCTATAGATCAAACAGGACAAACAAAGGACAATACTACTTGCACCAGACTGTCCTCTCCAGCACTGGTATCCCCTTTTGTGCAGCATGATACTGGAGGGCCCATGGCACCTACCTCAGACACCTTCCCTGCTGTCCCAGCAGGCGAGCCAGATTCTGCACCCTCAGCTTCAAACCCTGAACCTTGCAGCCTGGCTTATTCCTTGAGCTCTCCAATAGCATCCCTCAGTAAGCAGGTGCTAGATGTCATTCTGGAAGCATGGAGACCTAGTACTAGAAAATCCTATGCTGAAAAGTGGAAAAGATACTGTTCCTTGAGCCAGACCCAGGGTATGGGCACTACTGTACCCAGCTAACCTCATATTCTTCATTACTTAACAGAAATGCTCCTCAAGGGCCTATCCTTCTCGTCAATTAAAATTCATGCGTCTGCAATTTCAGCACATTATAATACTGAACCACCCCCTCTTCTCTCTTCCCCCAGTTAAAGCAATTCCTCAGAGGGGCTACAAATTTAAGACCCCCCACGTGAACCCCTACTCCAGCCTGGGACCTTAACTTTGTATTGGAAAGCTCGCTCTCCCTCCATTTGAAGCAGCTGCAACTGCAGAGTTAAAATTCCTTTCTTGGAAAGCAACCTTCCTTCTAACAATCACGTCAGCAAGAAGAGTGTCTGAATTACAGGCCCTCATGGCAGTGGAGCCCTTCATTATCTTCCATGCAGACAGGGTTTCCCTCAGGACTGATCTTTTCTTTATGCCCAAGGTGGTGTCTAGTGTGACCCTAAATCAGTCCATTCATTTGCCTACCTTTTTTCCCGAATCCACAAAACAAAGGGGAACGAATTCTGCACTCTTTGGACGTGCACAGACAACTTAGATTTTATTTGGACAGGACTAAGCCTCTCAAAAAATCTGAACAGCTGCTAGTTGGCTTTGCCGCAGGGACAGAGGGGGGAAGGCCATTTCAAAGCAAACCGTTTCTAAAAGGATAGCCCATTGCATTCATTTTTGCTATTAGCACCGTGGAAAACCTATCCCACAGGGGATAAGATCACAATCCGCCAGGGCTGCATTTACCTCTACAGCTTTTCTTAGAGGGGTCCCTACCAGGGACATCCTAGAAGCTGCTACCTGGAGTTCTGTACATACCTTCACCAAGCATTACCACATGCCTATTTTTCTAAATCCAGAGCTGGTTTTGCCACTGCAGTTTTGCAGGGCTTAATAGCTGGCCCTAATGCTCTCTAACTTCCTCCTCCCTTCTTTAGCTTTGGGAATCAACCCAAATGTGATGACTGCAGCAGTGAAACACGAAGAATATAGTACAGTTGTGTACACTTACCATAAATGTAGATGTTCGAGTGTATTCACTGTTGCAGCCCTGGTTGCCCTCCAGCCCCCTGACTTCTCATGGCACTACTTTTGCTTCTTGTTTTAAGCTTTCTGGTGTATTTGCTTTTTGTTGGTGGTGTAACACAACATATAATTTCTTCCCTTTGTGGGGGCACCTGACATCTGGGGCAAGAAAAACTGATGTAATGGCGTCGGCTGCATGTTTTATACCCCTGATGACCTGACGTCATGGAAGAAGAGACAGCATCCGATGCGGGAATCCAAGACTCTGGTATTCAGGCCGGCTGAGGGCTACCTGCAGGCAGATAACCCAGATGTAGTGACTGCAACGGTGAATACACTTGAACATGTACATTTATGGTAAGTGTACACAGCTGTACTTTTCCCTCCCTCCAGCCCCCTGTTTTTTTTTATTTTTCTACCTCTCCTCTCTATGGCCATTCCTAATGGCATTGGTATTTACTTTTCACTGGTGGTGTTCCCCACCATATACTAGCTCCCTTTGTGGGGACTCCTGACATTTGGGGCAAGGAAAAACTGATTTAATGGCATTGGCTGCCTGTTTTATACCCCTGACGACCTGACATCATGGAAGAAGCGACAGCATCTGACGCAGAAATACTAAGACTGGTATTCGGGCTGACTGAGGGCTACCTGCAGGCACATAACCCAAGTGTGATGACTGCAACAGTGAATACACTCAAACATCTACCTTTATGGTAAGTGTACTCAACTGATACTGTCTTACTTAGAAGGAATGATCCACAAGGACATTTCGGAGAGGCTTGGTACCTTTAAATGTGGATCCCCTTGCTGTACCTTTTCTAAGTTTATGAACTGCAGAAATGTTTTCATCTGCCCCAGTATGGTTAACTTATGTAACAGTAAGGTGGCTGGGAACTGGTAACAGTGAATCGATTGTTTACAGAGCCTGATCTCCAAGTTTCATGTTTTTTGGGGTTTTTTTACGTAGGGATGACTATTTTTAAGTTTAAAAGGAGGGATAGCCAAACACGTCTGAAATTAGAAACAGACTAAGCAAGAATCCTCTTGCAAAGCAGAGCATCGAATCACCAGGTGATTCTTTTTTTACTTTTCACATTTTGGACATGATCAGGATGGGTCCACTCGAGGGGGAACTGTAATGCCATTCTTGAAAAGAGGGAGCTGGAATGCCAAACTTGCCTTAACGCCTACAGCCCACTTGATTCTTCTTGTTCAATTAAATGCATTCTTCAGTTTAGGAGATTGGACCCACATGATTTTATTAATGATTTTCATTTGATATGTTTGCTCCTTTATTTACTTTTCTTGGACATCTTTTTTGTTTGTATTTGTAATGGTTTATGCATGTTTACTATTCTGCTACAGTACATACATATGTATAGTCATTTGTATTTTTTTCCACATACTTTGATTGTTTTTTTTTCTCTACATATTTTTAGTGTACTGTGGATATAAAAAGTGTACACACCCCTGTTAAAATGCCATGTTTTTGTGATATATATAAAAAAGAGACAACAATAAATCATTTCAGAACTTTTCCCACCTTTAATATGACCTATAATATGACCTATAACCTGTACAATTCAATTGAAAAAAAACAAATCTGTTAGGGGAAAAAGTAAAAAACATACAGTAAGCTGGTTGCATAAGTGTGCACACCTTTAAACAAATGCTTTGTTGAAGCACCTTTTGATTTAATTACACTTTTTATATCCACTGTATGTTTGATTTTTATGGATGCTTATTTTAACAGTGATCTGATGAAGCACTATGGGTGAAAGTACATTTCTTTTTTGTTGGCTTTTAATACACTTATGATTACAGTTTTTATTTTGATTATATTTTTATTTGTGATGATTCTTTGTATCGCATCTTTTCATAGGTTACTGTAGTGGGTGCTGTTTTCTTGATTGATGTGCCTGTTGTCTTGCACACAGAAACACACCCACACACATGCCCTTTTCACTTGAGTTCTCTTGATTTTTTTTCTGTATTTCTTTTTATTTATTTATTTATTTTAATTTATCACACCTTTTGGAAAGATCTTGTTGTCACCTTGATGATAAATGGTCTTTAGTGAAGAGTGTTTTGTGACACCTTGTTTCTGTCTGGAGATGAACTAGGAGTGCCATAATAGTTCTGCATTTCATTTTATTTGGACTCTGTTTTATTAGCACTCTTTCTGTTTAATTTGGATGGCAAAAAATGACTGGTGTTGCAACAAGTCTAACTTTATGTATGAGGTTGTCGGTCATAGTTTGATCCTCTCTGCTTGTTATGTCTGTATTAGTTTTCCCTGGGTTAAAGCTGTTATCTGATTAAGTCCAGTTGGTGGAAGAAAGCGCTTGTCATAAATTAAAGCCGAGTTATTCCGGTGACTAAGCCTGTTTGAGTTTTTCTTCAGTACACTCATAGAAGAGGAAGTAACGCTGTGTATTACTGTTGCTTAGTATTGTAACATTTAAGTATTTTTACTTTTCATTTTTCACAAGTAAAGAAGTGTAGTCAGTTCTCTTACCTTACTGGGACAGCTATCTCCTCACCTCTCCGTTGTGATTTTTAATCTAGATTTTAATTGCAGTTAAATACACTTGTGTGCATATGATTTTTATGATAATGTGCGTATGAATTGGGAAACATTGACATTTAAGTCTTCACCTTGCATCACAACATTGCTTCTTTATAGTCCTCATATCTTGTATGTCTTACATCAGTGATTGAAACTGGTTTATTCCTCCAATAACATCTGCTGAAGCTTCGGTATTATATTTCAGTTTGTAATCTACACACAAATTGATTTGTCTCTCTTTGAATTGCTGATTTGTTTAAAGGCATGAGATCTTCACCAGTTCAAAAGTGTATTCATAGTGATAGTGTGTAATATTGTGAATGTGGTAATCTGATTTCATGATGCTGTTAATCTGAATCTGACAGGAAGAAGTAATGTTGGTTTAAGAATAATCAAGTGCAGAAATGTGTATACTACTAATTTTAATTGTAAATGTACAGGACAAGGAGCTCTCCCATCTTCCTTACTAAGAAAAAGAACTTTTCACAACACAATTTGCTGCCCTATCTTCCTCCTTTATTATTAAAAGATTTTCATGTGTGTGTGTGTGTGTGTATATATATATATATATATATATATATATATATATATATATATATATATACACACACACACACACATATCTGCTTTGTTTGGCAGCAAAAACATTATACTTAATAAGGCCTCACAATGTCTAAAGAATTCAGAGCCTGTATTAAAGCTTAAAAGAATAATTTCCTTAGTTAAAGCTGTTTACTCCCGCAATATTTCTCACAGAGTACTCTGGAGGGCATTTTTAAAACCTGCCAACTAATTACATTCCCCAATAACACGTTCCAGGTTTTATTTCTCTCTTTCCCATCACACCTGCAGCATTTGCTATCTACCCGAGTAAAAATTCTTTGAAGTTTGCTTAGGGAATAAAATACATATACATGTACTTCCAAGCAAAAATCCTAAACCTTCTAGACTTTTTCTAACCTCCTCTGACTGATTCTTATACTTACCATGCAATATTTTATATTCTTTACAAATTATCCTTTTAGTGACAGTCCTGTGGTGGTGGTGCTGCGGTAGCGTTGTTGCCTCACAGTAAGACGCTGTCCAGTTCGATTCTCAGCTAGAGCGTCTTCTGCGTGGAGACATGCGTGAATGGGCGTACCTTCGTTGAGGGTTGTGCGTCAGGGCTGGTAACCCGGCACGTAAAAATCAACTACCAATCATTAGCAGACCGGAGTTCCGCTGTGGCGACCCCCAACCGGGAAAAGCCGAAAGACACAAAGACACAGTGACAGCAGCTTCTGTTCTAGATTTCACTAAAAACACTACCAGATCTGGTCTTTCTCTGAGGACCACATACCCCTTTCTGTTTGCCTACATGTTGCTTTCCCTGTCAGGGGATTGATATTCTCTAAACTGCAGTCTCAACTTTCGCTAGACCTCATCCCCCTCTAGTTATCTGTTACAAGTATCTTGGTTCCTTTGTCATTTTTCTCCAGTAAATTTCAACCCTTTCTGGTCTATTCTCTGTGCATCCTTATTGGCGAAATCTCCTTTCCACATTCCTATGTTGTCTTAGTTCAGAGAATACATTCTGAGGCTTTGACTACAGTATTCTGTATCGTGGATTTCCTTCTCTTAAGGATATGCATTTTAAAATGAATTCTACTCTCTCCTTATTTCTTGACCACCCTCCTGCCCCACATTTCATCATCATCCATTTCCACTTTGGTGTATGACCTTTTTTTTGTGTTATGTATATGAGCCTTAACTGCATAGCTCTAAAATATCTATTAATATCAAACATTTCTAAACCATCTTCTTCTGTGGGGAAGATCAAGTTATCCCACATAGCTCTCACCCTCTTTCTCTCCCAAATAATTTCCTTTTAACTCATTACCCACAACTTCTCCTTTGGGTGATAAAAATATGCCTGACCTGCATGTACGAAATTTACTAAAAACATTTTCACTGCTTGCATCTTGCTTTCCCTATCTGTAAACAACGAGTTTCCGGTCTCTTAGGTTTTGTATTATCTTTTGTTCGGTCTCT
The DNA here is from genome assembly GCF_019279795.1 of Protopterus annectens. Taxonomy (NCBI): domain Eukaryota; kingdom Metazoa; phylum Chordata; order Ceratodontiformes; family Protopteridae; genus Protopterus; species Protopterus annectens. The sequence goes on along the minus strand of NC_056743.1, from coordinate 1,343,392,172 downwards.
TTCCACATATCCTTAGCTGCCATAACAGGAATATTTTTAATCGAACACTGAAGTACTTCATCTTATGTCCTCATAAATATGGGTATTGCAGAACTAATTCATGCGTGGGGACATAGCATAACTTACTTCTAAAGCCTTTAATTTTCATTCATTTCCGTTCCTGGAAGGAAATAAAACTGTATCAAAATGTTCCACAACACCCAAATGTCCTTTTCTAGATGCAGCAAGTACAAAATAATATAAAATGCAAATAAAGCCAACTTTTTTGATTACCTTACCAATTATATCCTTTAATTCTTTTCCATTTGCGCTAAATGTAAAGCAGATAAGGAGGAAAGAGGGGAACTAGGCAGGTGTGTCCTCTTTTCTCTTAGTTGTTTGTGTTATATTTAAATCAACTGGAAAAGAAAAGTACTAGATTAGAGTTAACCCTGCCACCTTAAGTCTTGCTTCTAACCCTACATATATCCTCCTAATCAAGTGTATTATTTTATCAGGGAATGCAACTGCTTCTATTGCCCTACCCCTGAAATCCCATCTTAACTCAATTGAATGCTTTCACGCCAGCAAGACCAACTGACAGCAGCATTTTCTTGCATTCTTCTTTCCTCTGGATCATCATCATTATTCTGTTAATGTTGTCAAATATTGCCTCCCTTCCATAAAACTATACTTGTCAGCACTCAGCATTTGGAATGGTGACATTTCAACGGGAAGCCATTTTGCCAGCACCTTTGCCATTCTCTTCGTATAGTCATAACTTTATAATAACGTCTTAAAATTGTTATGGGTCTGTAAAATTGTGATGGGTCTGTATGAAGCTGGGTCTGATGGGCCTTAACAGTAGACATTGGTGCTTCCCCAGTTTTTAAAAGTTGTAAAACAAGGAGACTTTATTTTTGAATGATTGCTGTTGCCCTGCTACATGCATGGAAGTTACTTGTCTTTTAAAGCACCACCTGGATCATGATGATATCGATCTTAAAGATGTATCCTGTGAGATTTCTTGACATTTCCTTGCAGGTTACAAAGGCTGCTAAGATCTCTACTATTCCATAAGCTGCACTGTTACTGGCTCCTTTGGTATGTGTAGATATTGTATTGAATACCATTCCTAGGCAAGAAAGTGCAGTCTCTCAGTAAGGGTACATTGTTTTCCCTGCTGTGCTCCCTTACCTCGACTTATTCTAAAAACGGAGAGTCACAACCTTCCCTGCCCTGTTCCTTTATGTTAAGGCCGCAATGGTATGCTCTTTATTGTCTTGTTTACACTGCAGCTATGATTGCAAACACTAAAACGGATGCATATACTAGATTTTCTTATTTCATTTTCCTTGTACTATACGTTTCAGGTGCGATTGTAGAATTTCAATTATTAAGAAATGTCTAGAAAGGAACTATGGATTTGATATTGTCAATTTTTCATCTCATCCTCAAATATGGGGTCCGGATCCAAGTCAGCAAGCTCGTGGCAACCAAAAAGCTCTTGTATACCTTCCCTTACCCACAATACATCTGTCCCAATTACTTCAGATCTTGTTTGTCACTCTGTGAAGATGTCCTTCATGGATGCATCTGCAGTCATAACAACTGGGTTGTCCTGTCGTCAGGCAGCCCTTCAGTCGGCCGGATTCCAAAGTCCGGGTCCGGCTTCGGCTGATGTCGCACTTCACCCGACGTCATCTCTGTTGGACGGTATAAAAGCATCAGCCGACGCCATTTTCCCCAGTCTTTCTTGCCGCGTGCGCCGAAGCAGAAGCTGTTGATCCAGAGATTACTTCAAGACTTCTAAATCTTTCTTGCCTCAGCCGATGTCAGAAAAAGTTAATAATTGTTTAACCTGTGGGAAACAAATACCTCATAAAGATTTCTACTGCCTGCCTTGCTTAGGCCCAGCCCACGTAGCAGCCTGTTCGTCTGTGCTTCTTTCAACCGTTCTGATTTTGATCCTCCAACCATGGTTAAGCAAAGAAACCGAAAACTGATCAAAATACAGCTGAATCTATCTCTACAACTGAGGTCCCTGCTAACACTCTTGAATCGGCCTCAGAAATTTTACCCACTACGGTGCTTACCACTGACTTATCAGACACTATTCCCTTGGATGTCTCTACCCCAGCACGTGGTGCTGCTAGGCCTCCAGCAGCCATGTCCATTAAGGCCTTCGCCAGGGCTAAAGCAGCCAAGACTACTAAAACAGTGCCTGTTAAACCCCTCAACCAGGCCCTCTTCCAGTTCCCAAATGCTTACTTTGGCAGAAGATTTAATTTCATTAATTAGAGGATCTCAATCTCACCCAGACAGGGCCTCTCAGCCCCCAGAGAAGAGACCTAGGGCAGAGCCCCATGAGCCAGTGTCCTCTGATGATTCTGCTGATGAATCAGACATAACTGACCAGCCAGAGGCTCTTTTCTCCAATTTTGAAGATTCTGATGCTGAAGAATCCATTCCAGCTGCTTCCCCACCAGAAGAATTCTCCTTTGGGGAAACCTTGCATGCCATAGAACAGTTCCAATGGCAGCAACAGGATTTTTCAGACTCCAGGAAAAGACTTAGGACCTTTTTGCACCTTCCACAGCACAGGCCCTTAGCTATACCTCCTGTTCTCTCTGTGGTGGATGATGCTTTCAATGATGTCTGCTCCAGATTCTTTACCCCAGCCCCTGCCAAACCAGACGGATTTTACAGGGTGCCAGATACTCATCACCACCTTTACAAGGCCCAGCTTGCAGACCCGAAACTATTTCCCAGGGGCGCAAGGCAGTAGCGTCAACCATAGCTAAAACCCTGTTCCTTCTGAAAGGGAAGCAAGGTCATTAGACAGATGGGGTAAAAGGTTTACACTTCAGCGACGCTCTCAGCTAGAGCTTTAAACTGTCAGTTTCACATGATACATACAATACCAAGAGTTTATGCTTGAACAGTTAACTAAAAGCTAACCACTGATGAATCTCTTGATAAGAAATATGTATTAGAAATGGTAAATAACATACAGCAAGTTAGTAACCATTCTTTAAAATGTGGCTATGATGCACTGGAGGCTTCATTTAGATCAGCCATGACTGGCACTGTAATTAGAAGGCATGCATGGCTAAAGGAGCAAGCTTTACCGGATCATGTTAAATCTAAATTGCTAGATGCTCCTATGGATAAAACAAGTTTGTTTGGTACACCTGCCCAGCAGGTTATGAAGAAAATGGAAGAAAAGGCAAAATCAGTCCAGACAGTTAAAGATTTCTTGCAGGTTCAACCCCAAGGTTTAGCAGGAACTGGCCTGCCAAAAATTGGTCCTTTCCTGACTCCACAAGACCTCAAAGGGGCAGGAATAGACGTTCAGAGGCAGAAATCAATCCAGAGGAGGTGCCTACAGAGGACGACAGTGGCAAGGTAACAACAGAGGCACAGACACACCTGCCACTACATCAACACAGCCACAGTGACTTAATCCTAAACCGCCTACCAGGGAACAAACAGCAGCTCCTCTAGGCGGAAAGCTAACTTTATTTTCAAAAACTGGCACCACATAACAAAGGACAAGTGGATTTTACGAACCATAGATCAAGGTTACCGTTCCACTTCCACACTTTACCAGACAAAAGAGGAATGCCAAATCTACCTCCAAATCAAAAACAGAGGCTCTACAACAGATAATGGAGTTAGCAAACATGAGAGCTGTGGAGAAAGTGCCAACAGCAGAGCAAGGAAAGGGGTTCTACTCCAGACTATTCCTAGTTCCAAGAAAGGAAAAAAGTTGGACACCAATTCTAGACCTGTCCACCCTGAATACTTACATCATTGTCCCAAAATTCAAAATGCTGACCCTACAGCAACTTCTTCCCATGCTGGGCAAGGAGTGTTGGCTGGTAACTCTAGATCTCAAGGAGGCATACCTGCAACCAATCTGCAGAAGATACCTCAGATTTCTTGCAGGATCAGAGCACTATCAATTCTCAGCATTGCCCTTTGGCTTATCTACTGCGCCCAGAGTATTCACAAAATGCCTGGCATCAGTAATCGTCCATTGCAGACTACAGGGAATTCAAATTTATCCATACCTGGACGACTGCCTGATACAAGGAGACAACAAAAGCAAGCTGACAACAGATTTACAAAGGGTCATTTACTTGCTTCAAGCACTGGGATACACAGTCAATTTACAAAAGTCAAGACTGATACCATCCCAGACAAGGACTTTCCTGGGACACAGTAAGACAAATGGCATTCCTAACTACAGAAAAACAAAAGAACTCCCTCTTTACTTCTTGGCACTAACAAAACTGAACAAGTTAACAGCAAGAAAGGTACTGCAGGCCTTGGGTTTCATGGCATCATGCATAATCCTGGTTCCATTTGCCAGACTACATATGAGAAAACTACAGTGGTACCTAAAGAATTTATGGTCCCAACACAGACATAGCCTAGAAACGGAAATCCCACTAATACCATGCTTAAAACAGGAGTTCCTATGGTGGGCTCAGGCATGCCAGTCAAACCCAGGCCTGCCCTTTGTCAAGCAAGCCAGACCATCACAACAGATGCTTCAGACCTAGGATGGGGGCATATGCTGGACAAAAGGATTGTGGACACAGGACCAACTTCACCTGCACATCAACCTAAAAGAAATGCTGGCAGTAAAACTGGCAATCCAAAAGTTCAGACCATTTCTCAAGGAGGACCACTTGATGATAAGGACAGACAACACCACAGTCATGTGGTACATCAACAAACAGGGAGGCACTCATTCTTACCCCTATGCAGAATGACTTTGGAGCTGTGGACCCTGGCACTCAGCTACAACATCCAGTTACAGGCAATATTTGTGCCAGGAAAAGAAACTCTAGCAGATATGTTAAGCAGGACCACATCGGATGCCCAATGGCAGCTGCACCGGATATCTTCAAGACCATCTCGAAGAAATGGGGAATGCCTCAGATAGATCTATTCGCATCACCTCTCAATCACCAGCTCAAAAATTCTGCACAAGGACATTCCACCCACTAGCATGGAAAGTGGACTTCCTTCAGCTGGAAAGGCCTAACAGCATATGCATTCCCACCTCTTCCCTTGATACACAAAGTACTACTAAAAATCAAGGAGGAACGTCCAAGGATAATCCTGATAGCTCCAAACTGGCCAAGACAGCATTGGTACCCACTACTGAGGAGCATGTCTCGGAACAATATGTGGCCAATTCCCCTGATGCCTTTGATGCTAACTCAGAACAACTTCAGCACCATGCATCCAAACCTAAAAACGCTGCAACTGACTGCATGGAACATCACATAGCAGCTGCTAATACAGAACTTGCACAAAGAGTTAAAGACATTATTCTTGAAGCACGCAGGCCTTCAACTAGAAGGAATTATGCTGGGAAATGGAAAAGGTTTGTCATTTGGAGTTCTGAAAGAGGAAAAGATGTATCAAACATAGATATGCCTAACATTCTGGAGTATCTGAACTGTACTAGTTTTTACTAGTTTTTTCTCTCTTTAGAAATGTATTTTAACTGTCATTCTGCTATGTAGACAATACATTAACGATAACGAGTTTTTCTGCAACATATGTAATGTATAAACTTATATGAAATTTTTTTTCTCCCCGGGCCTCCGCTGAAAATGGACATGTATCCAGTCGGACCATCCCGGTCAACAAATGTAAAATAAAATAAAATAAATAAAATAAATCTGGCCGAACTACTTCATTCAGGCCTGTCCTACTCCTCCATCAAGATTCATGCATCAGCTATTTCAGCAGAATACAGCTTTGATCCACCTGTTTTTTCACACCCTTTGCTCAGGCAGTTCCTCAGAGGAATCAAGAATGTAAAACCTCCAAGGAAACCACCATTGCCAGCTTGGGACTTGAACTTTGTGCTAGAAAAATTGACACTATCACCTTTTGAACCAGTAGCAACAGCAGACCTACAACACCTGTCATGGAAAACTGCTTTCCTACTGGCAATTACTTCAGCAAGGAGGGTTTCAGAACTACAGGCCTTAATGGCAGTGCAACCCTTTCTAATCTTCCACCAAGATAGAGTGTCCATGAGGACTAATCCTACATTTATGCCTAAGGTGGTATCCAGAGTGTCTTTAAACCAGGCAATCCACCTGCCTACCTTCTTTCCCAACCCACAAAACAAAGGGGAAAGAATACTGCATACCTTGGATGTACATAGACAGCTACGCTACTACTTGGACAGAACAAAAATAGCAGAAAGACTGACCAACTTTTCGTAGCCTATGCAACAGGAAGGGAAGGAAAAGCTATTTCCAAACAGACAATCTCCAAATGGATAGGAAATTGCATACGATTCTGTTACTCCTTTCATGGAAAGCCAATTCCACAGAACATAAGACCTCATTCTACAAGGGCAACAGCCACTACCACAGCCTTCTGACTACCAAAGACATTATTGAGGCGGCTACTTGGACCTCCGTGCATACATTTGCCAAGCATTATAATTTACCTCTATATTCCAGATCCCGAGCAGGGTTTGCCACTGCTGTTCTGCAAGGGATCCTAAACACACCATAATTTACTTTTATCCTCCTCCCTAGTTGGCTATGGTATTCTCAGTTGTTATGACTGCAGATGCATCCATGAAGGACATAGTACAGTTTTGTACCTACCATAAATGTAGATGGATAGCATCTGCCCTCCTTCCCTCTGTGGTACTCCTAGGGTGTTTACCCTTCTAATAGCTAGCTAGTGGGGATTTCTTTCATGGTGTATTTGTTTGTATTTATGTATTTTGTGTTTACCTCTATCTTTTGGAAACATTGGCATCTATCCAAAATTTTTAGCCTTCTATAGGGCTTCTGGCATCTGGGGCAAGAAACACTGAAGTGATGCTTTTATACCGAAGTCCAACAGAGATGGCCGGACTTTGGAATCCGGCCAACTGAAGGGCTGCCTGACGACAGGACAACCCAGTTGTTATGACTGCAGATGCTATCCAATTCGGACATCTACATTTATGGTAGGTACAAAACTGTACTATGTCATCCTATCAGCTAGCTGTTGGTGTCAGGTCGTGTATTTATAGATATTTCTGTTAATAATCTCCATTGTCTTACTTTTTGGGTGTAATTTATCTTTTCTATCTCTCCCTTGTAATTTAGAACTTTTTCTTACAGTAACCACTTTTTATTTAGGTTACTTCCTTTTCCCGCCACTAACCGTTTTATTATAGGTTACTCCCCTTTCCCTTTTCCCCTTTACCTTTTAGGTAACTCTTGGGCTACTGTTGTTAGTAGTTTCTCCCATTCTGTTTAAAAAAAAAGAAGAAATGCCTTTGCTGTCACTTTTTGTGTGTGTGTGTGGACACTCTGCCTGTCCTTTATTGCCGTTATGGTGGAGAAGCAGGAGAAACTTCCTGGTTTCAGAAAATGTTCGAAGTGCAGGCATAAAATCCAATTTAGCAACTTGCACTCTCTCTGTGTATATTGCCTTGGACCCCCTTACTTACAAGAGGTTTGTGCCATATACCATTCCTTTAATCATCGAGCTTTAGGTAAACGTAAAATCAAGCTCATTTTCAGGGGTATGTTGTCTTCAGCATTTGGAAATGTTATTTCTGGAGGTAAAGAGAAATCTGGTTCGGCCTCTGAGACTAAATCAGCTCATTTGATCCCAGCTTCATCTTCGTCCTCTAGATCTTCGGAAAGCGCTAAGAGACCCTTTTCAGCTCTGAGAGATATTTTGGAACCTAAACCTAAAATGTTGAAATCATCCAGTTCTGACAAGTCCATAATCCGATTGGAGCCTTTGGCGCCACCCTCTACTACTTTGGATCCGAATTCTTCACTCTGATCCTATCTGGTAAGGATGGATCAGATCCTTTGATGTCAAATCCAACATCCAGTCCTTTTAAGCCTATTTTGACCTTACAGAAGACTCTGTACTCTCCCTGTTATGACCCAGTTCCATTGAGGGTGCCGTCTCCATTTCTATCAAGACCTAGATCCCCTTCTGCCTCTTCCTCCCTTTTGACCAGAAGCCTAACTGAAGATGTGGAACAACTGGTGCAGAAGATTTTGTGGATGCAGGGTATCACTAAGTTCCCCTCAACCTTGACCCTTAAGGTACCAGGTGTGGCTAAAGCGCCCACTTCCCCTCTTCCGACTTCAGGGCAAGCTTTGCATTTGTTGGATCCGATATGCCCCGGTACCTTTTGCTCGGAGTTCATCCACTTTTTCGGAGCTGGAGAGTTCCTGAAGCAGTAGCAAAGCTCGAATGCACTCTAGTCCCAGGTTTCAGAGCAGTCGATGGACCTCAGTGTTTTGGCGAAGATGTGCTCGGCTCTGGCTTCAACCCCAAGTGAGCTGTCATTTGGACTGGAGAGGACCCCATCCCAAAAACATGGTTTGTCGGAGCTAGAGCCCTTGTCCATTCAGGAGAAGTCAGCCTTTGGGGTCTTGGAGAGGTTTATAGTTGCCACAGCAGCTAAGAATTCATCTGCTTCATTGGATCTGCTGTCCCAACAGGATACATTGCATGCCTCTTCTCATCACCAAGTTCCATGGGGACAGCAGGACCACAGGCACCAGGACACCCATCCGGGGACCCCCCCTCCCTGAGTCTTCTGATACCTCCCCACACTACCCACTGAGGAGGTCCCTAGGAAGAGATTATGCAGGAGGAAGCATTTGGACTCCACTGAAGATTCAGCCAGGGAAGAGACTGACCTCAGTGAGGGTGAAGGATCCCCACATTTCCTTTGGGGAGATTCTGTCAGGAGTCTGGCTACTTGGCTGACTTTGGTTCTCGTCCATCTACCTCCTGGGTGACTCCGCCCACCGATGAGCTCATAGGTTTGATCTCATGGCAGGAGTAGGAATCCCCAGAATCCATCCGGCCTGTTCCCCGGAGACCAAATAAAATTATAACCACCCCCTCAAAAAAAGGCTGAGTTGTAGTAGATATCAGGGTCGTGGCAGCAGTGACTAAGAAGGAACTCTCCGAGGAGAGTTCAACTATCCATCCTCCTAATAAAGATTCCAGGATGATGGATAGATGTGGGACGCATGTCTTCTCGTCAGTGGCCTTTGCCTTGCGGTCACTGAATTACATTTAACATTTCACCAGGTTGCAAAGGGATCCGAAAAAGGAGCTCTTGGATACCTTTGAAGGAGCAGTAGTTGAGAAAGCAAAGGAGAAATTAGCATGCCAGTAAGCCACCCTACATTCGATACCCAACTCTTCCCCATCACATTTGCAGCCGATGGAACAAGCAGAGAGGCGGGTTCCGGCATCTCTGTGAGGAGGCATGCTTGGATGTGCCTTTGCATTTTTTTGTGGCTCCTTTTAAGTCTTTGTTCATCAATGCTCCATTTGACAGCACGTCTCTTTTTGATCCCAAAGTCAAAGATACTCTATCCAGTTGTGAGAAAGAAGTTAAGACTCTATCTGCCATGGGCATATGTTCTTTGGCTCCTCAGAGACGTTATCCCAAGGATCAGAGAGGCAACGGAAAAATGTGGTTCGAGAAGTCTCCGGGGACCTATCAAGAAGCACGTGGAGAGTTTTTCCCCCTGAGGCACAGGGGGGAAACATATGTGCAAATTCTGCAGTGACTTCTGGCTTCTTAGTAGTCAGTAATTAACCAACCAGTCTCTCATCAGCTTCTCATAATGAACATATGCAAAAAGGATCTCTCATGGTAGATTCGTTCATAACAGGTGACAGAAGGTCAACTGTTTTTCCCCCACAGCCACAGGCTACGGTGACCATGGATGCTTCCCAGATGGGATGGGGTGGCAGTATCTGGGAAAGACTGTCTAAGGTACCTGGACCACAGACTAGGCCAAGCTCCACATAACCATCCTGGAGATGAGGGCAGTGCTTTTAATGTTGCAGGCATTTCAGACTGTTCTTCCTCTGGAGACTGTAGTGATTTAGTCTGACAACATGCTAGTAGTATGGTACATAAACAAGGAGGAAACCAGATCATACCCTCTATGTCGAGAAGCACTCAATATGTGGCAGTGTGCAATCTCATCCATCCGCTTTCTGATACCAGCACATATTCCAGGAAGATCCAGTGTCATAGCGGAGAAGTTGAGCATAGCCATTCTTAAGCCTTACGAGTGGTCCGTCAACCAGACTGTTGTGGAGAACATTTTCTGCATGTGGGGCCAGCCTTGCTGCGATCTCTTTGCCTCTCCTCTAAATGACAACTGCAGCAGCAACTTCGCCCCTAATTTCTCCACTGGGGCAGTCCCCGAAGGATGCTCTT